>NC_062565.1:52896265-53088765 GCF_022837055.1 Prionailurus viverrinus
TCTTAAAGACACATCGACTAAGATGGAAAAAGGTATTTTAAGCAAAGCAAATGGTAATTAAAAACAAAACAAAAGAAAACAAAAACCCCGGAACTTAGGTAAAGGTCATTACATAGTGTAAAAGAAGTCATCCCATCATGTAGATATATTAAGCAAAAAGTAACAAAAGGCGACAACAGTAATGAAATAATATTTAGGGACCTCAATATTCCACTTCAACAATGGGTAGATATTCCAGAGAATCAAGATGAAAACAGGATTTGAGCAACACTATAGACCATAGGGACCTAACAATACATACAGAACCTTCTATACAATGACAGAATAAGATATACCATAGGTTAGGCCACAAAACAAGTCTTAGCAAATTCAAGAAGACTGAAATCATACCAAGTGTCTTCTCCAACTACAACGTTATGAAACTAGAGCTCAATACAGGAATATTTATGAATAAGTTAAACAACACACTCCCAAACAGTTATTTGATCAAAGAAGAAGTATCTTAAATATGGAAACACAAAATCCAAAAACTGGATGCAACAAAATAAGTTCTAAGATGGAAGTTCATTGCAACAACTGCTTACATTAAGAACAATCACCAAGTAAATTCTACACCCTAAAGAACTAAAATAAAAGAACTAGGTCCTAAGGTAGCAAAAGGAAAGAAAAAAGATTGAAACAGAAAAAGACCAAACTCGGGATTCTTTGAAAAGATAAATTTGAGGAACTTTTATCTAGACAAGGGAAGAAAAAAATGAAAAAGAAAGCCTTACAACTGATAGCAACAAGAGGGGATAAGAGGCTACCATGATCAACTATATGCCAACAAACTGAGCAATGTAGAAGCAGTGAAAGAATTTTTAGAAACATACTACCTATAAGACTGAATTAGCAAGAAATAAAAATCTCCCAACAAAACAAAGCCCAGGAGCAAGAGTCTTCAATGATGAAATTTATTAATTAAGAGTACTGCAAAGAGCAGTAGACAGTCCCATTTGTTACAAGGCCAGTATTGCCCTGATAACACAGCCAGAAAAGGACACTACCAGAAAACTAGTATCAATCTTGATGAATACAGATGCCAAAATTCTCAATAAAATATTAGATACTAAAAACTAAATTGAATTGAGAAGTCCATTAACAGGATCATCCACCACGATCAAGTGGGTATGATACCTGGGAGGCAAAGATGGTTCAACATCAATTACATCACACTGTAATGAAAGAAAAAAAAATCCCATCATCTCAATAGATGAATGAAAAGTATCTGATGAAGCTTCATTTACAATTGTAAAAAATAGCAAGTTACATATAGAAGGAATGAATCTCAACATACTAAAATCCATATGTGATATCCTACAGCTACCATTGTACTCAGTGGAGAAAAATTGACAGCTTTTCCTTTAAAATCAGAACTAAGACAAGGGTTCCCACTTTCCCCACTGCTATTCAGCATAGTACTAGAAATCCTTGCAAGAGAAATCAGGTGAGAGAAAGAAACAAAGCCACCAGAATTAAAAAGGAAGAAGTACAATAGTCTATATTTGTAGATAATATGATTTTATATACTGAAAATCCTAAACCATTAGGATTATTCATCAGTGAATTATATGAAAAAGAAATCAACCCCATTTATAATACCTTCAAATAAAAAAATAATTTAACGAAGAAGATAAAAGAGCTCTACACCCTGGAAACACAGATAAATGCAAAGTATCCTGTGTTCATATATTGGAAGAATATTGTTAAAATATCAACAGTACCAAAAGCCATCTTATGGATTTGATACAATCCCTACCAAGAACCAATGGCATTTTTTACAGAGGTAGAAAAACAATCCTTAACTTTATATGGAACTATAAAAGATTCAAAATTGCCAAGGAATTTTGAGAAAGATGAACAAAGTGGGAGGCATCAGACTTCTAATTTCAAACTATTTTACAAAGCTACAGTCATCACAATAGTATGATATTGACCTTAAAAAGACAGATCAGGGGCACCTGCATGACTCAGTGGGTTCAGCATTGATTTTGGCTCAGGTCATGATCTCACATTTCTTTTTTTTATTATTATTTAAAAAAATTAACATTTATTTATTTTTTGAGACAGGGGGAGTCACAGATTCCGAAGCAGGCTCCAAGATGTCAGTACAGAGCCCCACCCGGGGCTTGAACCCATGAATCATGAGATCATGACCTGAGCCAAAGTCAGCCGTCTAACCGACTGGGCCACTCAGGTGCCCCATGAGTTCATATTTCCTGAGTTTGAGACTGCATCAGACTCTCTGCTGTCAATGCAGAGCCTGCTTCAGATCCTCTGTCTCCCTCTCTCTGCCCCTACCCTGCTCATGTGCATGAATTCTCTCTCAAAAATAAACATTAAAAAAAAAATCAATGCAACAGAATTGAAAGCCCAGAAATAACCTCAGGAAATAGGTTTAACATTTGACAGGTTATTCAAGAATATTCAATGGAAAAAAGATAGTCTTTAATAAACAGTGTCAAGAAAACTGGATATTCACCTGTAAAAGAATGTAACTAGACCCCTATTTTACACTACTCACAAAAATTAATTTGAAATGAGTTTATGTCTTAAATGTAAGAGCATGAAACTTCCAGAAGTAAATAGTAAAAACTCCCGGACATGAGTCTGGCAATGATTATTTGCATATGATATCTAATGCATAAATAACAAAATAAGAAGTGTGGTTACATCAAACTAAAAAGCTCTGGAGCAAAAACAGTCAATAACATGAAAAAATAATCTACAGATTAAGAAAAAAAAAGTTGCAGAACATCTTTGATAGCAGACTATGTATAGAACTCATATAACTCAATAGCCAAAAAATAAAAATCCTATTAAAAAATTCGCCAAAGATCGGAGTAGGCGTTTTACCAAAGACAATATGCAAATGGTCAAGAAGCACATGAAAAGATCTTACCATCACTCATCAGTAGGGAAATGCAAATTAAAACCACAATGAGCTATTACCTCCTGCCCTAGAATGGCTATCACTGAAAGGACAAGAAAAAAACAAAACAAAACAAAACAAAAAACGTGAAAATGTGGTTAAAGGGGAAAACTTGTGCACTGCTGGTGGGATTGTAAATTGGTACAGCCCTTAAGGATAACAGAATGAGGGATCATAATTAAAAAAAAAAAACACACTAAAAATACAACTATGCGATTCAGCAATGCCACTTCTACAAATATATCCAAAGGAAACTGCACCCCATGTTCATTGAAGTATTACTTATAATAGTCAAGACCTAAGTTAAGTGACCATTGATGAATAGGTAAAGAGGGTTTGGTATATATACACACAATGGAATACTAGTCAGCAGAAAAAAAAAAACAAACAGGAAAATAGTGCCACTTGTAACAACATGGGTGGACCTTGAGGAAATTATACTAAGTGAAATAAGTTAGACAAAAACATACATGCACTGAATTACATCATTTACATTTAAAACACACACAAAACCCCAGAGAGATCAGATTTTTGGTTACCAGAAGTGGTGGAGAGAGAGGGAACTGGAGCAAGGTGGTCAAAGACACCCACTGCTAGTTATAAACAAGTACTTGTGCTGTAATATACATTTTGATACTGTTGTATATATGAAAATTGTTAAATCATAAATTCTGAGTTCTCATTACAAAAAAAGTTCCTTTTTTTCTAGTTCTTATTGTCTACATATGAGATTTGGATGGTAATTTATTACTGAAATAATTTCACAAAATATGTATGCTTTACACCTGAAACTCATAAAATGATGTATTTCAATTGTATCTCAATAAAAATAGAAAAACCCCAATTAATATGCCCCTTTAAAACCTGCTTTAAACAATAAAAAATGTAGAATTTAGTTTTGACTGCACTTTTAAATTATTTGGCAGAGAGGCCTTCCAAAAGTCTATTTGCCTTAGGGATTGAAGCAATCCTGAGGAATTATTTTGCTGTGGTCATGTTGAACCATGAGTTCATGAAATATGGATTACTGTCATTAACAGGTGACTGCATTTGTTCTCATAAAACTGGCAATGTCTTGGAAAGATAAAATATCCTAATCACCTACTTTCTAAATTTGCAGTCTTGGAGTCATTACTCTGACTGCCTGAATCTACCCTTACTCTTTATTACCCTCACCTAGAAATACTCATGAGCAATTCCTATTCCCACTGAGTCTGCATTGGAATAATATTTCCCATATGTATCCTTCATTCTGTTTTCCCTCCTATCATTTATCACCAGGAAGTGACTATTGCAGTAGTCTTCTCCCTAGTGTCTGTGTCTCTATAACTTTGCCTTTTCATCTCTGGATCACCCCAAATCCCACTAGTTCATCCTCCACATAGAATTTGGAGTGAGCTTCCTGAAACAAGGCATTAATCAAGCTGTCCTGAATTTGCAAATTTCAAATACTGTCAACTGCCAGTAAAGTGTAACAAAATAAAAAGCTCTCTCATTTTGGTGCATTCATGGTCTTCTGTGGGTTCCTGTGACACTTACCTGAAATTCCCTCTGCTCATACTACAAACTCTACAATGTCAATTAGTAACTGAGCTTACTCTTGCACGCATTCTTCCCACAACTAGAGTACTCACTGTTCAAATTTTATACACACACACACACACACACACACATAGACACAGACACACACATACACACATGTATATACATGTGTACACACACATATATATAGTCAGCAATAGTCAATAACCGTCAGAGCAAAGCCAGTACCGAGTATGGTGGGTTGGTTTTCTTGCTACCTCCAGTAAGCCTATGCAAGAAAACTAATTCATAGTCCCTCTTAGAATTGAATACAGCTTCAGCCCATCTGACAATTGTGAGAGTACTTGGGAAGCTGTGCGGCTCATCTAACAGCACTGCTTACAGTGGCACTTGAACAGACAGAACTCCTAGCTTTTCCATATGCAGAACAAAACTAGTGGCCTCACCTGACCAGTATATCCAGTGCACACTCTTGCCTGACTGGGGTACCCAAACAATGAACTATGTAAGCCTTGGATCCCACTGAGTTGCCATCTCAGGGCAGGGAAGCAAATTCATACCCTCAGCTACCAGTGAATATAGTACCCAATCACAACCATTTAATAAGTCTAAGCAAAGAATCCTGGCAACCATAGAGCCCATTCTACAAAGTTATCTGGGCATGGAACCAAGCCTGAAGTAGTTTCCAACTATTCTTGACCAGTAGCATATCCCCAACCCTGACCTCTGAGCTCAAATAATTGCCTTTTCCAAAAATAAATCCTAATGGCAGGACCCACCTGCCCAAGGATGTTACCACAGACACATTCAGAAACTCAAACTGACTGGTGAAGAACTGTCTCCTATATAGCCAACCTTCAAAGTCCAGAAGAGGAGACTGTTTACTCAAATGTGCAGATAACCACGTAAGAATTCACAAATCTTGAAAAGTCTGGTAAATGTAACACTGCCAAAGGAAATTAATAAAGCTTCAATAACTGTAAACAAATGCCTATCTACAAACATAATCCAGAGTAATCCTCTTGAAGTTTAGTGAATTATAAGAACACACAGACAACTAAACAAAATCAGGAAAATGAGAAGTTAAATAGAAACCACCAAACCAAACAACAAAAAAAATTCTTAAGCTGAAAAATGAAATAAATGAATTCCAAAGAGAGTTATAAAAGGAGACTCAACCATGCAGATGAAAGGATCCACAACTTGTAGGATAGGACATTTGAAATTATCAGAGGAACAAAATGAAAAGGAGTGAAGAAAGCCAACAGAATTATGAGATTCAATGAAAAAGAACCATGTTCTTATTATGGGAACTCCAGAGGGCATGAGAAAGACAAAAGAACAAAAAGTATATGTACCATAATATTGGCTGAAAACTTCCGAAATATGGGGAGAAAATAGACATCTGGATCTAAGAAGCCCATGAGACCTAAATATTTTGAGCCCAAAAAATGCTCATAGAGATACACAATAAATTGTCAAAACTTAACGACAAGAATGCCAGTCCAAGATGGTGACACGAGAAGACCATGAACTCCCCTCCTCCATGGACATAGAAAATCTATACCTCTTTGTAAAGCAATTTATCCTGAAGAAGAATGGAATGCTGACTCAAGAGCTTCTGCACAAGACAGAGATTATATAGAGAATCAACATGAGAAATACAAACATGGTACCAAGCGAACCTTGATCCCCTACACTACCAACTACAGTAGGGAGAGATGATACTGAGAGAAGGCAGATTTGTCTGCTCTAGGGCACAGAAAAAGCCAGGGTTTATAAAGGGCAACTGTAATATAAAGAACTTTCCAAATGACAGGGGAAGTGCTGAAACTCTCTGGGTCTGAGGTCCTGAAAAGGTCCATGGTTTAAATTCCCTCAACACTTCAATAGCACAGAAGGAAGAAAGGTTCCAGGTGCAATAGCTAGTCAGCCACCTCAGTGAGTCCTAGGTCCCTAACCAACACTAGTCCTGGACACATGGGGGCACAGGAAAAAAAAGTCATGGTTTAAAAGAGCAACTAGAATATAAAGGGACGAGCACTGGAACCCTTCCAAATGACATAGAGCCACTGGAACTCTCTCCAGATTGAAGGGGCTAGTGGGCACCATGGCTTAAGTTCCCCTCCACAATGACAGAATGGATGGGAAAAGGATACAGGCACCCTAGCTGGCCTACTACCTCAGTGAACCCTAAGCCCCTAGCCCACACCAGACCAGGGCATCCCACCGGACTGGCCCCAGCATGGCACACTGGGACACCCCTGGTTAGCACTCACTTGTATTCCCACCAAGGGAATACTGGCATCAATCACATTCCATGCCCACACCACTTTGTCTCCAGGTGGCTTGCTAGGATACTTTTGGTGCACAGTGCTCTAAGACCTGCTGGCTTAGGGTCTGCTCAACCAACCAACCAACATGGCCTAGGCATGGAGAACCCTGGGAACTCCCAATTTGTGCCCATGTGGGTTTCAGGCCCCTATCTCTTCCATAAAGAAACTCAGCAGAATGGAGAGCATAGTGGAAGAACTGAGAACTTTGACAAAGAGACAGAAAAGACAGAAAAGAAACGATCAGAATTAAAAAAAAAATAAAGTGAAAAATACACTAAAGGAAATTAACAGATACAGAAAAACAGACCAGTTGAGCTGAAAGACACCACCTATGATGACCAGAAAGAAAAAGGACAGCTTAAGGGTTGAGTTTGGTCAATGTCAAGCAAACCAACACTGCCATTACAAGGGGTCTCAGAGGGAGATGAGAGAGAGAAAGGGGCATAAAACATCACTGAAGACATAATAGTTGAAAATTTCCCTGACCTGGCAGAGGAAATATACATCCCTGTTTAGGAAGCACAGACACTTCCAAACAAGATGAACCTAAGGAGGTCTAAATCACAACACATAATGATTAAAATGTCAAAGGTTAAAGATCAAGAGAGAATTAAAAAGTAAAAGGGAAACTTCATAAGGCTATCAGCTGATTTTCCAACAGAAACTCTGAAATATATCATGTCACTCCCTGTGACCTGCAAAGAGCTGAAAAGAAAAAAAAGAAAAAAAAAACCATACTACCAAAAACATCTACCTGGTAAGGTTATCATTTAGAATTAAAGGTAGGTATAGTTTCCCTAACAAAAGTTAAAGGAATTTATCACTACTAAACCAGCCTTCCAGGAATGCTCAAGGGACTTCTCTAAGTGGAAAAGAAAAAGCCATAATTAAGAGAAAATTATGAAAAAATATTAAAATAGGACAAGATATACATAAAACATGGACAAAGGAGTACAGCAAGTTCTTTTATTATTTATTCATTTTTATTCCTTTTTCTTTTTTTTTAATGTGTATTTATTTTTAAGAGAAACAGAGCCTGAGTGAGAGAGGGGCAGAGACAGAAGGAGACACAGAATCCTAAGCAGGCTCCAGGCTCTGAGCTGTCAGCACAGAGCCCGACCTGGGGCTTGAACTCACAAGCTGTGAGATCATGACCTGAGCCAAAGTCTGATGCTTAACTGACTAAGCCACCCAGGTGCCCCTCATTTTTATTTTTTTAATGTTCATTTTTGAGAGAGAGAGAGGGAGGGAGGGAGGGGCAGGGAGAGAGACGGAGACACAGAATCCCAGGAAGGCTCCAGGCACTGAGCTGTCATCACAGAGCCCAACACGGGGTTTGAGCCTAAGGACCACAGGATCATGACCTGAGCCAAAGTTGTAGGTTTAACTGACTGAGCCACCCAGGTGCCCCAAGAAAATTGTTTAAGAATATGTTTAAAGTTAAGTTACCACTGGGGCGCCTGGGTGGCTCAGTCGGTTGAGTGGCCGGCTTCGGCTCAGATCATGATCTCACAGTCAGTGAGTTAGAGCCCTGCGTCAGGCTCTGTGCTGACAGCTTAGAGCCGGGAGCCTGTTTCGGATTCTGTGTCTCCCTCTCTCTGACCCTCCCCCGTTCATGCTCTGTCTCCTTCTGTCTCAAAAATAAAAAAAATGTTAAAAAAAATTAAAAAAAAAAAGTTACCACTAACTTAATCTACATTGCTATGTACTTAGGGCACAATAAATGACCTTCATGATAACCACAAACCTAAAACCTATAAAAGATACACAAAAAATAAGGAGAAAGAAATCCAAGAATAACACTACAGAAAGTCACAAAAGGAAAAAGCAAGAGAATAAAGGAAAAAAAGAAGTACTACAAAAACAACCAGACAATAATTAACAAAATGGAAGTATGTACCTATCAATAATTACTTGAGGAGCACCTGGGTGGCTCAGTCAGTTGGGCCTCTCTTGATTTCCAGTTAGGCCATGATCTCTCATGGTGCATGATATCAAGGTCTGCATTGGGATTCTCTCCCCCTTCCTCTGCCCATTTGCATGCTCTCTCTCTTAAAGTTATAAAACAATTACTTTATATGTAAATAGTGTAAATGTTCCAATTAAAAGATACAGGGTGGCAGAATGGATTTTTAAAAAAAGGTCATCTATATGTTTCCTACAAGAAAATCAATTCAGACCTAAAGACACACACAGACTGAAAGTGAAGGGATTAAAAAAATATATGCTAAAGGAAGGGGAAAAAAGCCAAGGAAGCAATACTTACAACACACAAAATAGACTTTAAAACAAAAACTGTAACAAGACTGGCAAAAGGGATCAATCCAAGATGGTTACAACAACGTAAATATCTATGAACCCAACAATGGAGCATGTAAATACATAAAGCAAATATTAACAGACATAAAGGGAGAAATTGACAGTAATACACTAATAGTAGGCAACTTTAATACCCCACTTATATCAATGGATACATCGTCCTGAGAAAATTAATAAAGAAACAGTGTCTTTGAATGACACATTAGCAGGGATGGTCTTAACCAATAATACAGAACATTCCACACAAAAACAGCAGAATACACACAAGTGTATTCTTTCAAGTGCGCATGCAACATTCTTCAATTTAGATAATATGTTAGGCCACAAAACAAATCTCAATAAGTTTGAGATTGAAATCATAAGTATCTTTTCCAACCACAATGGTATGAAACTAGAAATCAATCACAAGAAAAAACAAACAAAAAACACAAACACATGGAGGCTGAACAACATGCTAAACATCCAATTGGTAAACGCAAATTAAGAGAAAACCAAAAACTACATGGAGACAAATGAAAAGACAATGGTCCAAAAACTTTGTAATTTGGCAGAAGCAGTTTTAAGGAGGAAAGTTGTGATACAGGCCTACCTGAAGAAGTAAGAACAATTTCAAATAAACAAAATAACTTTATGCCTAAAGGAACTAGAAAAACAAAAAAGCCTAAAGTTAGTACAAGGAAGGAAACAGTAAAGATTAGAGAAGAAACAAATGAAACAAAGGTTAAACAAAACAAACCAAACAGACAAAAAACAATGGAAAAGACTGATGAAACCAAGAACTGAAAAGAGAAACAAAATTGATAAATCTTTAGCCAGACCCATCAAGAAAAAAGATATAATCTAAATAAAATCAGAAATAAGTAACAACGGACACCACAAAAATACAAAGGATGATAAGGGAATACTATCAAAAATTATATGCCAATAAAATGGATAACCTAGAAGAAATGGTCAGATTACTGTAAATATGCATTCTTCCAAAACTGAATGAAAAAGAAACAGAAAACCTCACCAGACCAATTAGTAGCAACAAAATTGAATTGGTAGTCAAAAACTCTAAACAAGCTAACTTCCAGGGCCAGAAGGCTTCTCAGGGGAATTTTACCAACATTTAAAGCAGAGTTCATATTTGTTCTCCTCAAATTATCCCAAAAAATAAAAAAGGAAGAAAAGCTTCCAAATACCTAATTACCCTGACACCAAAACCACATAAGGACTACAAAAACAGAAAACCACAGGCCAATATTTCTGATGAACACTGATGCAAAATCGTCAACAAAATATTAGCACATCACATTCAACAATATAATATTCACCACAATTAAGTGGAATTTGTTTCAGGGATGCCAGGATGTTTCAATATTTGCAAATGAACCAATGTGATAAACATCAACAAGAAGAAGGATAACAATGAGATTATCATCTCAATATATACATAAAAAGCATTTGACAAAATTTAACATCAGTTCATGATAAACCTTTTAACAAATTGGTTTTAGAGGAGACATACCTCAACATAACAAAGGCCATACATGAAAAACCCACAGCTGATATTACACTCAATGGTTAAAAAATGAGAACTTTTTCAGTAATAATACAAGGACATCCACTCTCCAGTTTTCTCAACATAATAATGTAAGTTCTAACCACACTATTCAGACAAGAAAAAAGAAGCAACTAAATTGGCAAGGACATAAACTATTTGCTGACACTGTATGTAGAAAACCCTAAACACTCCATCAAAAAACTATCACAAAATATGAATTCAGTAAAGTTTCAGGATACAAAGTCAATACACAAAAAGTGTTTATGTTTCTATACACTAATAAAGTAGTAGAGAAATTAAGCCAACAATTCTATTTGTAATTCCACTAAAAAGAATTTAAAAAAACAAGGAATAAACTTAAGGAGGTGAAAGACAAGTACTCTAAAAACTATAAAATGTTGATGAAAGAAATTGAAGACTCCACAAAGAAATGTCAAGATAATCTATGCTCGTGGACTGGAAACACTAATACTGTTAAATGTCCCCACTACCCAAAGCAATCTACAGATTCAATGCAATCCCTGCCAAAATACTAATAGCATTTTTCACAAAACTAGAACAAATAATACTAAAATTTGTACAGAATCACAGAAGTACCCAAATAGCTAAAGCAGTCTTGAGAAAGAACAACAAAGTTGGAAGTATCATAATCCCAAATTTCAAGATATTCTACAAAGCCATAGTAATCAAAACAGTATGGTGCTGGCACAAGAACAGACACACAAATCAGGGAAACTGAAGAGAGAGACCTGAAATAAACCCTCCTTTATATGATTAATTTATAACAAAGGAGGCAGGAATGTTACAATGGGAAAGGATAGTCTCCTTAACAAATGGTGCTGAGAAAACTGGATATCCATATGCAAAAAAATGAAACAGGACCACTTTGGTATCATACACAAAAATAAAAAATAAATACCTAAATTTGAGAGCTGAAACAATGAAAATCCTCAAGAAAACGGTGATTTGACATTGGCCTTGCCACATTTTCTAGATATGTCTCCTTAAGCAAAAGAAACAAAAGAAAAAAAAATAGATTATTTAAATTACACCAAATTTAAAAAGTGTTTACAATGCAAAGAAAACCATCAATAAGACAATAAGGCAACCTACTTAATGGGAAAAAATATTCACAATGATATATCTGATAAGTGGTTAATATACACAATAAGGAACGCATACAACTCAAAACCAAATAATAATAATAATAATAATCCCATTAAAATGGGCATTTTTCCAAAGAAGACAAAGGTGGCCAATAGTCAAATCAAAGATGTTCAACATTACAAATCATTAGGGAAAAGCAAATCAAAATCACAATGAGATATTACTTCATACCAGTCAGAATGGCTGGAATCAAAAAGACAAAAACAAACAACAAAAAAAACTGTTGGTGAGGATATGGAGAAAAAGGAACCCCAGACCACTGTTGTTGAGGATGTAAACTTCTGTAGCCACTGTGGAAACAGTACGGCGTTTTCTCAAAAAGGTGAAAACAGAAATACTATATGATCCATCCACCTTGCTACAAATGGGCAGATTTCATTCTTTCTCATATGTGGATCCTGAGAAACTTAACAGAAGACCATGGGGGAGTGGAAGGGGGAAAAAAAAGTTAGAGAGGGAATGAAGCAAACCATAAGAGACTCTTAAATAGTGAGAACTGAGGGTTGATGGGGGGTGAGAAGGAGGGGAAAGTGGGTGATGGGCATTGTGGAGGGCACCTGTTGGGATGAACACTAGGTATTGTATGGAAACCGATTTGACAATAAATTTTATGTATGTATATAAAATTAAAAAATAAATAAAAAGAAAAAATACTATATTATCTAGTAATTTTACTAGTGGGTATTTACCTAAAGAAAATGAAAACACTAATTCAAGAAGATTTATGCACTCCTGTATTAACTGCAGTATTACCTACAATAGCAAGATATGAAAGCCACCAAAGTGACCATCAGTAGATAAAGAGATAAAAAAGTGGTATGTATGCACAATGAAATATTACACAGCCATAAAAATTGTTAAGATCTTGCCACTTGCAACATGATGTAACTAGAGGATACTATGCTAAGTGAAGTAAGTCAGAAAACGTCAAATACAATATAATTTCATGTACATGTGGAATGTAAAAGAAGAAATGAATAAAAAGCAAATGAAAAGTAGAAACAGACTCATACAGAACAAGGTGATGGTTGCCAGAGGGGAGAGAGGTAGGGAGATGGGCAAAATGAGTGAAAGGGAATGGGAGATACAGAGGTCCATTAGTGGAATGAATAAGTCACAGGGACAAAAAGTAAACCACAGGGAATATGGTGTTATGGTAGCGTCTTATGGGACCAGCTGAAAGTCATACTTATGAACATAGTATAATGTATATACTTTGTATATGTTGTACTCCTGAAATTATGTAACATTGTATATCAAATATATTAAAAAAACAAGTCAAAGACCAAAAAACAAGTTTAAAATTAGCAAAGAAAAATAGAGAAGTACATGCAAGGGAACACACAAAAGACTATCAGTGGATTTCTCTATAGAAACTTTTCATCAGGCCAGAAGACAATAAAATTATATACTCAAAATATTGAAAAAAAAAACTCAACCAATATTTCTATACCAGCCAAGCTGTCCTTCAGAAACGAAGGAGGGATAAAACAGATAAAAGCAGAAGGAGTTCATCACCACTGGACTTGCTATACAATAATCTAAAAGGGAGTTCTTTGATTGGAAATAAAAGATTTATTAACATCATAACATTTTAAGAATGCATTGTAAAACTCATGGGTAATGGTAAACACATAGTTAATAATTCTGTAATTTGGTAATGGTAGTGCAAAATTCATTTACAATTCCACTTTAATATTTTTTAATATTTAGGTTTTTTTGGGGGGATAGGAGGCAGAGAGAGACAGAGACATAGACAGAAGCAGGCTCCAAGCTGTCAGCACAGAGCCCAACACAGGGATTAAACTCAAAAACCATGAGACCATGACCTGAGCTGAAGTCAGATGCTTAACTGATTGAGCCACCTAGGTGTACCTACAACTCTACTTTAAAAGTTAAAAAATGAATATAGTAAAATAACCATAACTTAAATTGTCTGTTATTACACAATATAAAAAATGTAAATTGTAACATCACTATCCTAAAATGTAAGGGGAAAGAGAAATCAAAGTATAAACTGTAGAAATCCTATTGAAGTCATTAGTTGAATTAGTTTAATTCGTCTAACCAATGCATTCAGTAAAATTGTAGGATACAAAATTAACATTCAATAATCAGTGGGATTTCTATACACTAACAACAAATTATCTGATGAAGAAAAACCAATTCAATTTACAATAGCATCAAAGAAAATAAAATACTTAGAAATAAATGTAACCAAAAAGGGGGGAAACCTCTATAAACTATGAGATATTGACAAAATAAATTGAAGAAAACACAAAAAAATGGTAAGTATCCTGTGTTCATACATTGGAAGAATATTGTTAAAATGTCAACACTACAAAAAGCCATCTATAGATTCAATGAATTCCCTATCAAGGTTCCAATGACATTTTTATAGGAGTAGGAAAAAAACAATTCAAAATTTATAGTCCCTTAATAGCCAAAGCAATCCTGAGAAAGAAGAACAAAGCAGAAGGCATCATACTTTCTGGTTTCAAAGTGTACTATAAATCTGCAGAAATCAAAACAGTATGGCCCTGGTATAAAAAGAGACACAGAGATTAGTGGAAAAGAATTGACAGCCCCAAAATAAACCAAGCATGTATCTTCTTCAACTAATATTTGACAAGGGATTCAAGAATACTCAATGAACAAATGATAGTCTTTTCTGTAAATGATGCTGAGAACACTGAGTATTTACATGTAAAAGAATAAAAGCTAGGGACACCTGGATGGCTCAGTCAGTTGAGCATCTGATTTCAGCTCAGGTCATGATCTCACAGCTTGTGAGTTCAAGCCCCAGGTCAGGCTCTGTGCTGACAGCTCAGAGCCTGGAGCCTGCTTCAGATTCTGTGGCTCCCTCCCTCTCTGCCCCCCTCCCACTCATGCTCTCTTTCTCTCAAAAATAAATAAACTTTAATTTAAAAAAAAAAAGACTAAAAGCTGGATCTCTGTCTTACCTCACTCTCTCACAAAATTGACTCAAAATAGATTAAAGTTTGATATGTAAGATCTGAGACAAGGAAACTCCTGGAAGAAAATATAAGGGAAGAGCTCGTATAAAAGCAAACGTTTTTTGGGGGGAGGATGAAATGACACCTACAACACAAACAATAAAACCAAAAATAAATAAGTGGGACTATATCAAACTAAAAAGGTTTTTTACACAAAAGAAACAATTGACAATGTGAAAAGACAACATATGGAACAGGGACAAAATAGCAAAACATTATCTAATAAAAATATAAAGAACCCATGTAACTCAATAGTTAAAAATAAATGATTCAATTAAAAAAGGACTAAAGACCTGAATAGACATTTTTCCAAAGATAATATACAAATAATCAACAGGTACAAGAAAAGATGCTCAACACCACTAGTCATTAGGGAATTGCAAATCAAACCCATAATGAGTTATCACCTCACACCTGTACAATGGCCATCGTCAAAAAAGACAAGAGATAACAAATGCCGGCAAGCCTGGAGAAAAAGGAACTCTTATGTACTGCTGGTGGGATTGTAAACAGGTATAGCCACTATGGAAAACAATATGGATAATCCTCAAAAAAATTAAAAACGAAACTACTGTAAGGCCCAAAAATTTCACTTCTGGGAATATATCTAAAGGAAACCTAAAACACTATCTTGAACAGATATGTGCATTCCGTGTTCAGTGCAGCATTATTTACAATAGCCAAGACATGGAAATAATGTAAATGTTCAATGACAGATAAATGGAAAAAGAAGTTGTGGCATACATACACGTAATAGAGTAATATTCAGCCATAAAACATGAGGAAATCCTGACAACCCTGCCAACATAGATGGATCTTGACAGCGCTATGCTAAGAGAAATAAGTCAGACAGAGAAAGACAAAATGCTGTATGATCTCACATATATGTGGACTCTAAAAACAAAACACCCCACCAAACTAAGAAAAAACAAGATCCTAATTTTGGTTACCAGAGGCCAGTGCAGAGGGAAGGGGAATGGATGCCAAGTGGTCAAAAGATACCAACTTCCAGCTATAAGATAAACAAACACCAGGGAATGTAATTTACAACATGTAATATACAATATACCACTTCTGTATGATACATAGAAGATAATATAGTAATAAATCATAAAATTTAGAGTAAATCTCATAACAATGGAAATTTTTGTTTTCCTTTTTAGCTTGTTCTTATTATATCTGAATGAGATAGTTGTTAACTAAGCCTGTCATAGTAATTTCATAATAAATTTAAGTATAATCATTATGCTATTATCTGAAGCTTTGCAGTAATGTATGTCAATTATATCTCAACAAAATCATAAAAAGATAATCATAGAATATTTTTACTAAACTTGAGAAGTCTTTAGTAGAAATGTGTACCCATAACCTGATTCTTAGTTATTATAATTTATACAGATTTTTAAAAAATTAGGTCTGTAGAACTTAAATTTGTAACCTATGTAAAAATAATATTACCTAAGCAATTTGACATGATTTCAATATTTTGAGAGATGAAAACATTGAGTAAGGTGATGGTATTTTATACTGCTTCCTATTATCTATCGTACCTAATAGATTGTCACATACAAGGTAGATAAGTTTTTTGCTAAATGAGCATTTTAAAATGAATTATAAAATAATTCTAAATGGTCACAGTGGTACCCATAATTTCCATTTTATATTCTGCTCTACATTAAAGAAATTGATAAATAATGGGGGAAAAAAAAAACCTTTATCTTCTTGTTTGGGATTCCATGTTTGACATGCACTCTATTAAGTTTCTCTTCCTACCCTGACTATTCTTGAATCTAACCTTTACAGAGAGTACCATAAACAAGTTTGGTATTCTAAAGTGAGTAGTTTTATAAAAATGAGACAATGTGATCTAACAACTATATTAGGAATATATATTACTCCCATTATGTTCAAACCCAGAACTAGAAATCTCTGTAACATATGAGACAGTTGATTGAACAACAAAGTGGAAGGATTCTTGACTTTGGCTATTGGTGTTATCAGTGGTTCCAATTTTCTGTGTGTGTGTGTGTGTGTGTGTGTGTGTGTGTGTGTGTGTACTTGGTTTTGGTTTTGGTTTTAGTGCTGGGCATATAACCATCAACTGATTACATTCCAAGAGGCCAAAAACCAGTCAAGCAAATAATACTTCATGTTAATACCAAACTAATCAATTTCAAACCAATATTTCTAAAGGAAAATAAGTATTCACATTACATTCAGTGGCAAGAATATATATGTACATAAAGTTTCCTTGTAAACATGAACTTCCATAAGACAACAAAAATTGAGAAAAAAAAACTTGGAAGAATTAGAAAATGAAAATCTGAATGTGTTTTTATACAAACAGGGAAAAACAGCAAGATTTCCAAATTAAAACCATATGTGTCGAGAGAGAAGTGATGAGTACTTGGTTGAAAACAAGATATTGAAACAAAATTAAAACAATAAGATGAGACATTTACAGAATGAATAAGAGAGGTGCTTGAAAAGGTAGTGAGTTTTGAAATTTCCATCTGTTATGCCAAGAAAAGAATATCATATCATATCCTGGCCCAAACAGCCACCATAATAATATAAAAGCCAAAGTTAAGTACTAAAGAGAACAAAGACTAGACCGGGAAGAAGATAATTTTATGAACAGATGATGTTATTTTTTTCCCTGAAGGTGATAACAGCAACAAGGATTCATTTTAAACTAAAAATGGTTATTTTTTAAAAGCTGCTAAAATTTACCAGGGTGAGTCTGTCCTCCTGATTCAAAACTTGATTCTGTGCAAAGACAATGAAATCACAGCTACGGCCCAGGATTTCTGTCTTACTCGGTGCACTCAGACGCGAAGACAAAGAGACTTCCGTTAATCTCATTTTTGGAATAATATGATCATGCTAATAAAGTCAAAATATCCAAGAAGAGCAAACAAGATATTTTGATTAACTATATCTGCTATGAATTGATGAAAATTTTGTGAATGAGATACCTTCATAAAGAGAAACCCTCATAAAGAGATAGCTTCCAGGGTGACAGCTTTTTTTTTTTTTTTTTAATGTATCAAGAATTGGGAATCTGGAAAAATAGGAGTCTTTCTCAATATCGTATTTTATCGTTATGGGAAAAATGTGTGTCTCAGCATCATGTTGTTTTAAAGTCTTAAGTGAAAACAAGGAGTACCCACTGGGAGAACTCTAGGTAATTTTAAGAAAATGAAGCAAACAGCACAACATTCAGGCTCATGGGCAGTGAAAAGACCTCAAGCAGATCCACTCTCCACTTTCTACTCCAAGGTGCATGGTGTTTGAGTCTACCTTTCTGTTTACACCCGCTCTCCACCAGGGCTGCACCTCCAACCTACTCAGCCTCTGGGCCCCGAGAAAGATTGTCTAACTGACTAATAGGTATTAGGGATTTTCCTGGATCCTCAAAGTTGTGATTTGTGGGAATGGAGATCTCAAGGGTAAATGTGGCTCCCCATGAATACTCCTTTATCCCAGAGAGTCAATCAACTGTAAATTAAATGTTCTGATATAGTTGGGGAAACGTTGATTTTTTCTTTGGCAAAGCTAAACCATAATTAAAAACAAAATATACTGCTGATGAATTCAGTGTTCTTTTTATTGTCTCACGGAACGTTTTCTAAGTAAAAAAAAAAAAAAAAAAAAAAGAAAAGAAAAAGAAAGGCACTGATAACCAATTTAATCAGCATGGACGCGTTGCTGTAGAAGAGGCAGACTGTTTCTGGACAGATTTTCCTTCTTGGTAAGCTTCAAGCTTATGATCTAAGCATAATCCATTGCATAAAGATTGAATACTTGCATTTTTAGCATATTACAGAATTCCATGTGTTATTTTTATGTATTAATTGAATGCCAGTTTAAAATGCCATCTAACTCCAGAAATAGATAAAAATTATATTATCTCTGAAAATAAAAACTAATTGATCACCTATTGCTAAAACCACAGACAAGTTTATATTAATAAAAAAAATGTTGGTGGGGGGCGCCTGGGTGGCTGGGTCGGTTAAGTGTCCGACTTAGGCTCAGGTCATGATATCACGGTCCATGAGTTCGAGCTCAGAGCCTGGAACCTGCTTCAGATTCCGTGCCTCCCTCTCTCTCTGCCACTCCCCGTTCATGCTCTGTCTCTGTCTCAAAAATAAATGAACGTTAAAAAAGAATTTTTTTTTAAAGATGTTGGTGGTAAACAAAAGCAAGCTACATTTTTTTCAAATATTTAATAATTTTCATCACTGATAGAAGCAATCCAACCAGCTGAAAAAAATATAGGAAGCTACTTTGTTCATCTTTTGCACACTGACTTTTACGGCCCAGGAGCCCTTCTTCTACACGTTGGAAATGTGGACATTAAACTTTTGCTGGAATTCTTGTCCTCTTTTATTTCTGTATTTTTTGATAAGTTATATATTATCTCACCTTCCAATAAGAATATTTTCCAGCAGAACACTGTGATGGAACAAGTTTATTGTGTAGAAAAAAAGATTATCATAAAAAAATTTGAAAATACGAATTTAAACTAAGACAATTTTCTTTATAGCAGTACTGTTCAGAGACTTTAACAACTAAATCTAACATCTACAAGAGTGTCTGATAAAATTAGTGTCTATTAAAAATTGATATTTTTTAATTTTTTTTTTACGTTTATTTATTTTTGAGACAGAGAGAGACAGAGCATGAACGGGGGAGGGTCAGAGAGAGAGGGAGACACAGAATCTGAAACAGGCTCCAGGCTCTGAGCTGTCAGCACAGAGCCCAATGCGGGGCTCGAACTCACGGACTGTGAGATCATGACATGAGCCGAAGTCGGTCGCCCAACTGACTGAGCCACCCAGGTGCCCCTAATGATACTTTTTTTTTTAACACCTCTGTAAGGGCATCAAATTTTCACTTTTTAAAATTTTCTTTCTAGCTCATTCTATTCTATTTAGTTCTTTATTTTTTTTTAATTTTGTAAATGTTTTTGTTGGTTTGTTTGTTTTTTGAGACACAGGGTAAGTTGGGGAGGGGCAGAGAGAGAGGGAGACACAGAATCCAAAGCAGACTTCAGGCACTGAGCCTTCAGTACAGAGCCCAATGGGGGCTCAAACCCACGAACCTTGAGATCATGACCTGAGCCAAACTCAGACATTTCACCGATTGAGCTACCCAGGTGCCCCTAGTTAGATCTTTATAGATGTTAAAAAATGAGTAACATGTATTTACATGTATTTGTAATGCATGTATTTACACATTTGTAATGCAACTCTGTCTCCTGGCTCACAAATAAACTGAGTAAGAAGTTATTTTTACTGTTACTAGTTTTAATTGCAATGACTATAATAACTATTAAATGCAGTATTACCAAGGCAATTGTTCTAGAAACTCTACATCGCATATCAAGTATGCATAATTTCAGGAGGCAGACATCATTGTATGCATTGTATAGATACAGAACTGACAACAGAGAGACTCCTCTGGCTAGTGATTAGAATTTTCAGAAATTCTCCCTGAGAACCTCCAATACAAATTGCATAAAGAAATATTTGCTGTTTGGTAGCATTGAAATATGGTTTAGCAAAAGTTAATATAAAAAATGCTTTGATATAAACATTAGGAAAACAATTTGGATTTTCTAAAAGAGAATAATAAACATATGGAAAACATTATGAAGAAAGGCACATTAACTAAAAGTCTATTAAGTTTAAGGAAAAAAGACACAAAGTATTTCTTTAGGAGAAAGCTAAATATTGCCTATTCTGTTTTGTCTCCATGCTACCAATTAACATGTACTGTTATTTGTGGTACTGGATCTCATTTGTTTTATTGTGTTTTTATCCAGTTATGAAGACAAATCATTTGAATGAAAAAAAAATAGGCTGTCCAATTGTCTGATATTAAGTAGATTAAATAATTTGTTCATTGGCATTTTCCTCGGGTACTTGGGAACATGAGAAAGGTGAAACTAATTTTTTTATAGAAAAAATTAAGACAAGTATATTGGTCCATGTACATTTCTTCCATTACTAAAATGTTGCATGTTTTCTCACCTCATTTTCTTGCTCTTTCAATTTTGAGTGGTTATAAATATGCCACACTTAAAGCTACAGTCTCAGAATTATTTCTCTATGTTAAATATCTTATAATTACGAGTTCTTGACTTGCATACAATTATGTACACTTGAATAAGTCATATGTTCAAGTAATAAAAGCACACAATAAAACCTGGGAACCCAAGAAAGATCTTTCTACTACATGATTAGTATGTGCTTTCCAGACTGAGGGGGGATGTTCCATTTATAACTCATTTGTTTCCTACAATTGTGGCCAAGTTTCCACTTATTATATGTCTCCTTGCCTTAATATTAACTTCCAGTTTAGAACACTGTAAACTGTTTCTCAAGCCCCAAATTAAAGCAAATGATATCCACTCCACATCCACCACCAATTTTACTAGAAGCCACTTCAAAGATTCCATTTTTAAAAATGAAGTAGGGCCACTGCTTCCCGAAGCCAAGGTTAGTCCTGTTAATAATGAAGTGGAACTTTCTCTGATTTCCTTTCTATTTAAACATGGGCAGGTTTTTTCCAAGACATTTTTTCTGCTCCACTAAAGGTAAAAGTGGTCATTTTGTTGTTGTGGCTCCTGCTATTGGGGAGGGGATGTGAGCTGAGAAAAGGAAAACATCCCTGGAGAACTCAGCCTTACTCAGTGTTGCTGGAGCCCAGTATATGTGTGTTTGCAAGGACAGTCCAGAACCACAGTCAGGTCGATTTATGAGCATAAAAGCTCCAAAACATTTAAACATTGTCCCAGCTACACTCAGTTTCAAAGACAGCAATAGTGTAGATTGTCAGGGACATCAAACTGGATAAAGGTGGATGGCAAAAAAGACAAAACTCTACAACTTCAAATGTTAGAGTCCCCAGCAGGTTTCTGCTTTTTGGCCATGTACTCACTTGTTCATTTCAACTAGCCTCTCCAGGTTTACATCATGTTCTTTCCTAGACAAGCCACTGTTACCCTCTTCTCTACCAATTTACACAACAACTTATGATCTGGGGCAATGGAAGACCAGGCTGGAAATACACTATTGCTTTCCCAGGGCCCTGCCTCCATTCTACCCTCCTACCTCCCATACTTACCTGGTGCTTATGCACATAGTACAAGAATAGAACACATAGTTATAGAAAGTGGTAGATATATTTCCTACTAAGTGCCACAGGGGCTGCTGAAGACAACATCCACCACCTTTGCCCTTTTCCTCCCCTGACACACACAACATAACACAACATAACACAACACACACACACACACACACACCAAAAATAGTTCAGCTTAAGTTGAAGACGTGTTCTTTCAGAAAAAATTTAAATCATTCCTGGCACCTCAAGGTGCCACTAACCCGCAACCAGTTAAAAACAATTTATTGGCCTGGGTCTTTCACTGCACAGGTGACGTGAATTTGAACCCTAAGTCCACACAGGGATTGGCAAAAAGTTATGACGTATAAAGCTGGACTTAGTATTTCTCCTGTATACGTAGCCAAAGCCATGAGAATGAATACCCTTGCCTTTTCCTCTCGTGAGGAGGAATTTTTGCTGGTTCACCTTTTGAGAGCGTGGCATTTGGGAGGGGTCTCCACCTTATACACGTTCTCATTCATGTTACCATCTTGCTTGGGACCAGGGTTATTTCCCAACCCTTTGTATGGCTGTTTCAGGATGGGAAAATGCCCCAAGATTTCAGTCCTCACCTCTTTGCAAGGAGATGCTCTTCAATTAATTCAGCCTATGTCATAAAGCTTAGCTTCTCTTATAAATTATTTGTCTTCTCTCAGTTCCTAGGACAAAATCTTCCCCTCTCCCAAGGCCTTTTGCCCAAGTGGTGTTTCATCTGCTTGAACTATTCTTTTCACACACTGGCATGTGCACATGCATGCACACACAGATACTTACACCCCTTATAGGGGTTAGTTCTCGTGTTTTATATCTGATTTTAAGCATTACTTTCTCAAATAGGCCTTGTTAACCTTTAAAATCACATTAGGGTATCAGCAATATTTTGCATTTGGGCATTTTCAAGAGGTAGTTTCCAGAAGAAGTTTGGATTCTCATATTTTGCACCATACTCCTAAATCCCAAAGAACTAAATTATCAGTCATTATATAGTAACTGTGCTACACAAATAAACCACCACCCAAAGTGTCACCATGCATAGAAGATACACCCATATAGTGGGATGAGAAAAGGAAGGGGAAGGGAAGGAGAGAAGTGAGGGGAAAGAGGGGGAGAGGGAGAGAGAAAGGGAATATCCACACAGAGAAGTCAGAGAGGGGCGGGGGAGGCAGATGTCTTCAGGAGCTGGCTGGTCAGGAACACTTAATAAGTTACAGTTGTAGCTGAACACAGAATCCTGAAGTGATCCCTACTTGTCTATTGTTTTAGAAGCTAGAATACCTAGGAAGGGAAAATTGTAAAAATTCCCACGCCCAAAAGTCCATGGGATATCATTTTCTGTTGTAATTCAATACAGTGTTCCTTGCCTGCTTCCAGAGGATAAACATGGATTTGTGCACATATGCTACAAAGTCAAAATAAGCCCTTTGTCGGGCTTGATCTTCACATTGTTTTTTAACTTCTGCCAAACAACTGTACACTTTAGGACTATGACATACAGTTCTACAATACGGATTTTCAGCCACACTAGAAAGTTTTGATACAGTCTTGTTTTGTCAAAATCATGGGTTCTATAAACATCACACAAACCTATTTTTAACTAAGGTTATCAAGCTAACACTAATTGTAAGATACATCCATAAACACTATTTATATGTAGTGTTTTAAATAAGTGCATTAAAAATAACTAAGTTATTAGAATTTAGTAAGTAATTTTTCATCACCCAGCTTTCCAAATATCTTCATTTTGATGACCTAAAATAATGTACTTGATAAAAAAAGCCAAGAATCTCTGAAGAGGATGCCTGCAACATCACAAAAACTTGTTAAACAAAATATAGGTACAAAAATCAGATAAAGGCACTATTAGAAAAGAAAATTACAGGCCAATGTCTCTGATGAACATAGACACAAAAATCCTCAACATTATCAAACCAAATAAATAATACATTAAGGATCAGTCGCCATAATCAATTATTACAGGGACGCAAGGATGGTTCCACATCCACCAATCAACATACATGATACACCACTTAATACCATGAAGAACAAAAATCTTATGATCCTCTCAACAGATGTAGATAAAGCTTGTGACAAAATTCAACAGCACTTAATAATAACTCTCAAAAAAGTGAGTTTAAAGGGAATATTCCTATATATATTAAAGGCCACATACGAAAAACCCACAGCTAACATCATGGTGATAGCTCTATGGTTAGCTCTATGGTGAAAAGAAGAAAGCTTCTCCACCAACATCATGAATGAGACAAGTGTACCCAATGTCTCCAGTTTTATCCAGCATAGTTCTACAAATCTCAGCTTCAGCAATCAGACAAAAAAATTATTATGGAGGAAGTAAAACTGTCACTCTTTGCAAATGACATGATCTATATAGAAGTCCCTGAAGTCCACACCAAAAGCACTGTTAGAACTACAAAATGAATTAAGTAATGTTGCAGGATAGAACATTACTAAAGAGAAATCTGTTGCATTTATATACAGTAATAACAAAGTGGAAGAAAGAAAAACTAAGAAAACAATTCTATTTACAATTGCATCAATAATAAAATACCTAACAATAAATTTAACCAAGCAGGTGAAAGACCTGCCATTTGAAATCTGTAAGTAATTAATGAAGGAAACTGAAAATGACAGAAAGAAATGGAAAGCTATATCATGCTCATCGATTGAAAGAATATCATTAAAATGTCCATACAACCCCATAGTAATCTAAAGATTCAATCCAATCCTTATCAAAATACCAACAGCATTTTTCACATAACTAGAACAATAATCCTAGTATTTGTAGGGAAGCAAAAAACACCCTGAATAGCCAAAGCAATCTTGAGAAGGAAGAACAAAACCAGAGGTCTCACAATTCCAAATTTCAAAATATACTGCAAAGCTAAAGTAATTAAAAGAGAAAAAAAAAAGACACATAGATCAAGAGAACAGGATACAGAGCCATAGTTTTATGGTTAATTCATCTGTGACAAAGGACTTTGGAAAATACAAAAGAAGTGAAGAATATACATTAGTCCGTTTAATAATGATGTTGGGAAAAATGGACATCTACATGCAGAAGAATGAAACTGGATCACTCTGTTATGCTATACACAAAATAAACTCAAAATAGATTCAAAAAAATAAATATGAGACCTGAAACCATGAAACTCTTAAAACAAAACAATGGCAGTAATCTCTTAGACACTGGCCTCAGAAACATTTTTCTATACATGTCTCCTCAGGCACAGGGAACAAAAACAAAATTAAAGTATTGGAACTATTCCAACATGAAAGGCTTTTGCACAGTGAAGAAAATCATCAAGAAAACAAAAAGGCAGCCTACTAAGTGGGAGAAGATATTTGCAAATGATGTATCTGATAAGGGGATAATATCCAAAATATACTAAGAATTCATACAATTTAACACCAAAAAAAAACCCAATAAAAATAGGAAGAGGACCTGAATATTTTTAAAGGAGATTCCAGATGGCCAACAGACACATTAAAAGATCCTCAATATGACTAATCATCAGGGAAACGCAAATCAAAGCCATAATGAGATATTGGCTCACACCTGTCAGAATAGCTGGTCTCAGACAAGAAATAACAAGTGCTAGTGAGGATGTGGAGAAAAAGTAGCCCTCACGCACTGCCGGCAGAAATTCAAACTGGTGCAGCCACTGTGCGCAATGTTACAGAATTTCCTCAAAGAATTAAATATACAAAGACCATACAACCATATTTCAACTTTTGGGCATTTACCTGAAGACAACAAAAACACTAATTCAAAAAGATATATGTGTCTATCCATTCTGTGGCAGCATTATTTATAATAACCAAGATAGTGAAGCAATCAATCTGTCCATCAATAGATGAAAGAATGAAGAAGATGTGGTACATATATACACAATGCAGTATTACTCAGCCCTAAGAAAGAATGAAATCTTGCCATTTGCAACAACGTGGATGGACCTAAAGGGTATTCCACTAAGTGAAATAAGTCAGAGAGGAAAAAATAAATACTACATGGTTTCTCTCATATGTGGAATCTAAAAACCAAAACAAGCAAAGAAAAAAGCAGAAATAGACTCATAAATACAGAGAACAAACTCTGGATTGTCAGAAGGGAGTAGGGTATGGAGAATGAGTGAAATAGATGAAGGGTATTAAGAGGTACAAACTTCCAGTTATAAAACAAAGTCATAAGCATGAAATGCTCATGGAATATAGTCAATATTGTAGTAAGTTTGTATGGTGCAGAGGGTGACTACACTGACTGTGGCAATCGTGCATATAATTACTGAATTACTATGTTGCACCTAAAACTAATATTGAACTTCCCTTTAGTAAAAAAAAAAAAAAAAGAGAAATTTTATCAAATAAAATTAACAGGAATAGGAGACATCATTGCCCTAAAAATAAATGCGCAATTTGCAGATGTTTCCTGAGTACTTGTCATGGGGTGGGTAGTTTAAATATTATATTCGTAGCAATTTATAAATATTACTTCACTAAACCCTTTAACATGTTTATATTATCATTAAGGATACCCATTTTACACTTACACACAAATAACGCAAAATACCTGAAGGGCCGTAAGGATATTTGCTAAGGCTTGTCCATACGTGTCATGGCAGTGAACAGCAAGCGCACTGGGTGGGACTTCTTTCATGACACTCTCCAACATTCTTTTCATGCTTCCTGGAGTTCCCACTCCAATAGTGTCTCCTAGAGAGATCTCATAACAGCCCATGCCATATAATCTTTTAGATACCTGTTGGGAAAGGTGAGAAGCTAGTAAAAAAAAAATAATAATAAATAATAATAATAATGGAAATGAACAAATTCAAACCCTGTTACTCCTTAGCAGACATCATCTACAAGTAAAAGTCATACCTAAGATCAGTTATGTATTCATGGGAAACACATATTTTAATTTTCTGGTCCTTTTCCTTGGTTATTAAATCCCAACTATTATGTAAAAGTTTTAAAGACATTACTATAATTATCTTTTTCTAATATTCAAGTTGGTCTTAGGATCATAACTGTCCATCTCCATGTTCAGTTATGCAATTATAAGCTACAATTTCAATTATGGGAGGCTTACTTTCTCAGCCCTTTAAACAAACAGAAGCATTACAAATTTACTTTGGAAGTAGTATTTCTCAAGGCATGAGATTTGAGGTCACGAGATATCAAAAATACTTTCAGCTTTGTCACGAAGTAGTTGTGTGATTGGTAGAGTCACTTAGTATTTCTAACTTAATACTTCTGGTTCATGAATGGATGCACTTATGCCAAGTAACCTGCAAATTCCCTTTATGTTGGATAACTAAGGTTAAGTCTAGATGACTCACTTAAGGTTGCTGGTCATGCATTCTTAATGCTTCCAATCTGCCTGTTATGCAGTTCTCTTCAGCAACTCCTCAGACATTCTGGTGCAGTAATGGAGAGCCTGAGGGTATGTGTGGTCCATCCATAGACCTCATCCATGAGGCAAAAGGCAGCAAAGCAAGGGGCTTGGTGGACAGGTAGATTTGGAGCCTAGTTTTTGTGGAGCCTGAAGTTCTATTGTTTTGGAAGTGTTTTTTAAGAAAATAATATATAATTGTGAATGCAAATTTATAAGGAGTCTTAGAAGGGTACCATATAGGTGAAGGACTAAAATATTTAAGCTTCTTTATTTTACGGTATATCTGCCTCTGTGTGCAAAGGACTTCCTTAAATAGACTGGGATAGCACGCATCTGAAAAATCTGCAGCAAATTTCAAAAGTTCAAATGAAGGCACAAAAGAGGAATGGCTTTAGCCAAATCAAAGGTTTATCCTAAGTTCTGAATTTCTAACAATGTCATCTTTAAGGACTATTATCTATTCCTGCAAAACTGCTCTCTAATGAAAGGAACTGGAGTCTCAGGACGAAGTATAGGATCTCAAAGGGATGAACAGTGTACAGAAAAAGCAGTGTATACACTCTGATACAAGTGCCCAAGTATGCAGGACAAGAACACAGGGATGATACCTGAGCAATCAAAGTTTAAGTGTGCATGTACAAACTTCCCTGACATTCTGATGGAATGTGGAAAGGTCACCCACTAAGTTCCACCCATGTAAAAATGTTTCATCTATGAACCCCAACATGAGCAGACTCAAATGTTATTTAACTTTGAATAGTTGTAGCCAATATATACATCTTCAGTGTCAAAATGAAACTACTGGGTAAGTGATCGATCTTGTCTTCCATGTTTCTCCTGAAACTTGGTTGTGCAGATGCAATCAACAGGAAGGAGAACAGCCCGCTTTTAAAACTATTATACATCATTTTACCAAGAACCAGAAAACCACAGGTATATCTTACTTCTGTCACTTTTTGTGGTGTGATGTTTCCTTCATACGGACAGCCCAGGGTGCAAGACACATACCTAAATTTAAAATATAGAGCCATATAAATATATAGATGATTTAAGTCATTTCCTAATTTCCATTTTATAAAAATGAATAGCTAAAAAGTCATCAAAATATTGTTTACCCTAGTCCATTATTATTCTTAGAACAAAGAAAAACAATTTTGGAACATTTTTAACTTAACTCAATTTTTTTTCTAATAATGACAATTTGATAAATGTTATTTGATGGCAGATGGAGTAACAGGTGTTTATCTTGTGGAATTATTTATGCTATAGCAGCATATGAACATTCAAAGCGGAAGATACCGGTGAACTACATAGTTTTATTTAAGTAAGTACACACATCCAACTGTTAAATATCTAGTTCTTTGGAATCATAGAGAAATAGTGAGTAGATGACTAACTGAATTTCTCTTCACTCCCATCTGGATCTTTTGGCCTCATTTAGATAGAGTCATTAATCACCCCAAAACTCCTAGAGTTGGCCACA
This sequence comes from Prionailurus viverrinus, assembly GCF_022837055.1. NCBI lineage: Eukaryota > Metazoa > Chordata > Mammalia > Carnivora > Felidae > Prionailurus > Prionailurus viverrinus. The sequence goes on from NC_062565.1 coordinate 52,925,233, forward strand.
ACCTCAAAGTTCATCTTGTTTATCTCTCGTGGGTATACCTAAATCATCCTATACGAAGAGTGTCTAGTCTACGTTTTAAAGGCTCCATATAAAGATATTCTGTAAGCTTCTTCAACAATTTACTCTAATAGAAAAAGTCAAGCCTTTCCTGAAATGATAATGATACTTTTCCATCTTAAAGTATTAAGCTTTAGAAAAAGCCTGTTTTAGCTATTTTCAGCTCAACACCAATCCCATTTTATTAAACTTTCCTCAGAGATTTTTACAACACTTGTATTAAAATAATGCATCATGTGTCTGATTGTCAGGGATGAAGCAATTCACATGAGTGAGAGAGGGGTGGTAGGAAATGAGGCTGGAGATCCAATTCTGTGAGCCAGAATATAACAGGCTTTAGATAATAAGGCCCTTGGAATGCCATGCCAAGGAGTCTGAACTTTGAGATCACTCAAAATTATTAGGTAACGTAGTGACAAGATCAGAGTAGTTTTCCAGAAATGTTAATTCTCCGGGAACTCTGGAAGTGGTTGCCAACAGAAAGGTGGAAGCAAAAACAAGACAAAAGATAATACCATATTTCCTTGATTCTAAGATGTTGTCCATTATAAGATACACTATAAATTTTATAACAGGTTTTGGAGTAAAAAAAATATACATATTAAATATATACATATATATTCAATGATTCAATACATACTCATTGATTCTAAAACCATAATCTAATTTCAAAAGTATTAAAATGTGAATAGAAGTTGTGTTTTGGAATTAAATAAACAATTCAGTAAGTCAAGTAAGCAGTAAAGAAGACAGAGGGATAAATAGGATAATTCAAGTACAACTTGAAAGTTATGCAGGAAATCATTTCTCTGCTCTTGCAATTACTATAATTATCTTATTTGAATAACTGTGTAAATTTAAACAAGATATGTAGAAAGAAAATGTTCTATAAACCTAACACTTGGAAAAGGTGGCTAAAGATGAAAAAGAACATTTTCGATTCAGATATAATGATTACAGATAAATAAATGAATAATTACTTCCTTCTGAACCCAAAATATCTAGATGTGGTTCAATACAAAATCCAAGCCATCCATTTACATGCCATCCCTCTAAATATGAAAAACAATGTAAGAAAAAACCAACAAATTCAAAACGATATAAAGCAAACCAACCTTTCTTGCATTCTTTACTATCTGGCCATAACTACCCTTTGGTAACATCACCTGCATTTTCATTCACTCAAGTTTTCCCTCAGACTCCTTCCTAGGCCTAAGGTTTGCCTGGTCTCCATTCTTCACTGCATTTCATCTTCCTACATTCTTTTCCATCCTTGTGAGCCACTTCTCCCACCTATTTACACATGGGGCTACTTTCCCCCCGAAACAAATGTGATGGTTCTCAACTACGTTCATTAGCTTACTTTAACATCCTATAAGCACAGGTTGGCAAACGAAGACCCATAGGCCAAATCCTGCTCATTAGTCTTTTGCAAGTCAAACTTTATTGGAACAATGCCATGCCTATCTGTTTACCTATTATCCATGGCTATTTCTGCACCATAAGAGTTGAATAGGAGCACAGAGATTATCTGACCCACGAAACCTAAAATATTATTATCCAGTCTTTTACAGAAAAAGCTTGCTGCTGGTAAAAAGTGAAACATTTTCATGAGTATGAAATGGCCTCCCCCATGATAAAAATAGTCTATATTGTCCGCTTTGAATAGTAGCTAAAGTCAATTTCTATAGCAATCTATTAGAGTGGTTCTCAAACTTGCCTGCACAGAATCACCTGGGGAGTTTAAAAGCCAAAACTCTAATGGTTGACACACTCCAGTCCAATTAAATCACAAACCTGAGGAACTAAATTCAATCACCAATATCTCAAAATAATTTCTAAAGTTCCATTTAGAAACTTGCCAAAATTGAAAACCACTGAAACATCAGCAATACTACCTCCCCTTGAATGCCTGATTTATTCCCTTGTAAAAAGTGTTAATACACAGATTTTAGTCTCAAGAATCTCACTACTATGCCCCAGCACTTTTTATCTATTTTCAATTGGCTGGTAGTTCAACTTCTCACAGATCTATCTTGAATCATTTCTATTCTGCTGAAGCCCCAAACTGCAACCTCTCCATTTCTTATTTTATCCCATTTCTTACTTCTGGCTTAATGTCCTTTTTACTGAACTACACCGTTTAGTTCTTTCAGTAATGGTAAAGTTTTGCAGACTATTTTGTCACCAAATAATTTTACTTCACCTTCATTAATGTTTAATAGTTTGGTTAGGTATAAAATTCTAGGTGAACAGTCATTCTGCCATTTTGAGCATATTTCACTAGCTCTGGTCTCAGTTTTGCTGACGAGAATTTTGCTATTTAATGGTAATTCTGTTATAGCAATTTTAAAGTAATTTGTTCTCTGTTTATATCTAATATCTAATATTCTGCATTTTACTATGAGAATGTCAGGACTTATACTTCTTTAATATTAACACTGATGTTGTTCCTCAAATCTAGAAAATCCTCAAGGTACTAGTTCATCAAATCTATCTCTAACATTTACTTTCCCTGCTTTCTCCTTCTGAAAATTCTGTGAGGCACTCTCTCTTAACCTCATTTTCAAAAGTTCTATTACATTTTTCTGTGTTTTATTTTTGCAGTTTCCTTGAATACTACTTCTAGTCACCAATACCCCTTTCAACTGTATGTAATCTGCAGCTGAATGCAATCATTTCCTTTATAAATGTATTTATCATTTCAAGAAATGTTTCTTTTTGTAAAATCTTCATCATTTTCATAAAGATCTATTACGTTCTTCCTTTGCCTCTGTATTTTAAGGGGTTAATTTAAATTCTTCAGATTGTTCTATTTCCTTCTTTTCTGTTAAAGTTTTCCTGCTTTTCCTTTTTGCTTCTTTCTCTCTTCTTTCTTTTTGCTTCTTTGTATCGTCATGTGGTTTGTAATTTTTACTGTATCTTTCCATGGTGATTTTCCTTCCTATGGGAGTTTCATGAGACTCTTGAGTTATTCAAGTGTCTCTATAAACAAGATATGACTGCCTTTTGTCCTTGCCCAGTGGACTTTACCAATTCTTGGACAAATTTCTACCTTAATTTCTTATTTGGGGTTTCCATAATATTCCACAAATTCCATTGACTTTGCATTGGCAAAGAGGAGATTCCAGGCTCCAAGAATCATCACTTTAAAATGCATGTTTTAGTAGAACATCTATCTCATATCATGTCGACATTAAAATCCCATTTTCGAGCCACTAGGAATTTTATCTGAAATAGATACCCCCAGGTGCTAGTGGCATCAACCTGCATCCTCACCACACTTTCTTTGATGAAACCTGAGGACTTTCTTTTCTGAGTTTAGCTATATGTTTCAAAAATGGTTATTTTCATATGTTTGTAATGGGAACAGAAAAGGGAGTTTTTGCATCAGTTCAGTCCCCCATAGTCTCTGTCTTTCATCATTATGCAGATAGATAACTCAAGGAACAACTCCAAGTCTCAGGAACATTACAAATTGGTTTCCTGACACATTGACATGACATATTAAGCTCAGCATGTCAAAAATGATGCTCATTCTTGCTTCCCCTGCATTTGCCATTTAAAAAAATGCAGTCATTTTCAGAGTCTGTCCTGCCAAATCACTTAAAGGTCACCTTTGAGAACATATTCAATAACCCAGATACCCTGGTTCTTCCCTTCCAGCCTGTTGCACGTGACATCTGCTAGTGCCAGTCCAAACATACAGAACAGTCCCTGAGTATTTTCCTCAGGACAGCTGCATACATTGCCAAGCGCTCTCCTTGCCTCTGGTCTCACACCACTCATTTGTACACTAATACCTATTGACAAAATACGAGGACTACAGCATAGATCTGATTAGTTTTACACTTCAAAAATCTATGGTGACTTGCCATCGTCTACCAAGTAAACTTGGTATTCAAGTTCAGCAGTTTGTGAAACCTCTTTCTACCCCTCTCCCACTATACACCCTGAAAAACTCCCCTTCCAGTGGAAGTAAGCTCTTTCCTGTTACCTAAATGCTTTTTGAGATTGCTCTTCACTATGCCTTTGCTCTTTGTACATTTCTTACCCTGCCTGTAAAGATCATTATTTCTGATTATTTTTCCCTATATTTACCTATCTTTAATGACTTCATTTTATTGACACCTTCTGCATTAAGTTTCTCCATATAACCCCCGAGAAATTTAATATAGTATTACTTTAAACTTGAATAGGATCTGTCTGTATGTCTCTTAATGTATTTGCCTTTTTTGACAGTTAAATAACAATGTCTATATATACTATTTTCCCAGTCTGCTAGAAACTCTTTGAAGTTTGGCTACTTTTTCATTTTCATATTCCATACATTATCACTAGACAGTACATTATATAAAACATTCAGTATTTCTTGAATGAATTCATGCACAAATTTGTTATTTAAGGTGCCATTTTCATTATTTAATTAATTTTCTATGAAATTCCTGATCTTTACTCTAAATATGTAGTTACATCCAGGGTATTAATGCACTTACTTCTAAATCCTGTAGCCAAAGATGATAGTATATGAGTTCAGACTTAGAACAAAACCTTAAACACTATATAGGATGACAGAATAAGAGAATGGCCAATCATATTGAAGATAATTGTGCTAACATTAAAGGCATGGTGTTACAATAAATTCTGTGGATGGAAGGCTGAGTTATTTTTATTTGTGCTTGTGAAGGCCATTTATCAATATTGTGCAAAATCATGATAAAAGAGAAACTGAGGCAATCAAGTCTTAACAACTTTATCTGGTGAAACTGAGTCATGAAAAAGCACCTACACTGAGGCCTTACCCAAGGCCTTCCCAGTATTATCCTCTGTCCTTTAAAATCATTCTGGCAAAAAGCAACAAAAACGATGAGCCTGGAATAAACGTCACAAATACTTGCAATGGAAACAATCAATGACTGCTATCCTCAGAAGAGAAAAACAATGCCAAGAATGAAGAGGTGACATGTAATGTCAATTAAACATAATTAAGACATTTAAATGTAGGAGCTGTTTTGATGCAGTCATGCACAGTATGTCTGCCTATAAACAATACAAAATAGCATTCCATTACTAATAAGCCAACCAAAAACAGATTGTGAGAGCCTGCTAAGCACTTAACACTACAGATAATGTAAGAAATAAATACTGTCCCTGGGTCTCAAGGAGCAATTCTGCTAATTCTCTTTTTGCTCTGAAATGCTAATTTCATGAGGAATGACAAAACATGCTCTTCAAAGGCTCTATATGAAGGCTGTTTAGTGATGACTACACAACACAGCTTACACATATTAACTATTGCTGGGTAGGTGTTATTCTGATACACAGCAGTGCCAGATTAATATGTAAGGCTAAAAAAAAGGATACCTTCAAACAAACCATATGTATGACAGAAAATAGCTCTAACAGATGTCTCATTTTTAGAGTTTTATGTACCATGTTTTGGTAAATGAGGTTTTGAATTGCTCTTCAAATTTTTTCTTCCAGGCCAACAGAAAGGCCTCAGTCTAAGATATTGGAAAGGAACTTGGCCAATCAACTGTACACTTGAAAGATGGTGCCATATATGCAAGTGAACTCCCCTGGGGTAGACTGTCCAATGGAAGGTATTTGCTACATTAGTCATGAGAAACATGGTGTATTTAAAACATTGAGACTTAAATAAGGAAACTCATTATCACACTCACCAATATTACTACTACCTTCAAGATCAGCATCAGAATCCATAATAGCATGTTGTATTATGCAGAGGAAAAATAAGAAATACATGTGCAACATAACGTAAATGGTTTGGCTAAGAAACAGGTTGCAAGTTCTTAAATAAGTTTGTGTTCAAAATTATCTCTTAACGGGAAAACCAATGAAAACTGACCACTTTGAGGGAGAGGAATCTGCACTTACTTCATGGCCATTTTATAGGTTAGAAATTATACAGAGCTAAGCAACTCATCAAAAAATAATTAAGCACAAGAATTTCCTAATATTAACATTAATTTCATCGAAGAAATTGGCCACTAATATACATAATACAATTTTATCCAGAAGCTGTTAAACCAGACTGGATTATTATTGCTATGGGATAAGCAGAAAGCAGGCGGTGAGGGTCATAGATCAAGAGATGCATAAAACATGCACTTTAGAAAAACAAATGTGAAAAGGACCATTGAGACAATCCCAACATAAAAAGCTTTTTTCATTGTGAAGGAAATCGTCAACAAAACAAAAAGGCAAACTACCAAATGGGAGAAGGTATATGCAAATGATATAACTGATAAGGAGTTAATATCCAAAATATATAAAGGACTTATACACCTCAACATCAAAAAAAAATCCAATTAAAAATGGGCAAAACACCTGAATACCTTTATCCAAAGAAGACATACAGATGCCAAGAGACTCATGAAAAGATGTTCAACATCACTCATTACCATCAGGGAAATGCAAATCAAACCACAAGGAGGTATCACCTCACACCTTTCAGAAGAGCTAGTATGAAAAAGATTTAAAAAATAGAAAGTGTAGATGCTGAAGTGGAAAAAAAAGACCCCTTGTGCACTGTTGGGGGGGAATGTAAATTGAGGGTCACTGGAAAAACAATATGGAGGTTCCTCAATAAATAGAAATTCCATACCATCCAGTCATTCCACTACTGGGTATTTACCCAGAGAAAACAAAAACACTAATATGCAATGTAAACCATTACCACATCCTAAAATGATCTTTGGTTTTTCTGTATCTAAAAGTTATATATGGTTGTCTATATTAACTACTAATCTGTCTTTTATTCCTTGTTCTCATTATTTTGCACATTTTTTTCTGGGAATTTGAGGAATCCAGCAGTTACGGTTCATAGTTAAATATTTTTGCATTTTGTAATTCTTTAAAACAAAGTATGGTAATTTTGTTTGGCTTCCAGGAAAAATGGTACAAAACTACCTTCTTTCAATTTTTAGTAGGCTCAACCTTTCAGAGTAATCATGGTTCAGATCATTTGAAGTCATTTTACAGAAGAGGCCTAAGATATAATTATGTAAGAAGTTTTGCTTTGATATGCACAACTGCTGACCTTTTGAATTTGTAATGTAGATTTCTAAGCCTTTTAGTAGTGAAATTGATAATGGCTCCTTAGTGATGGTCTCCTTTTTAAAAATAATATTCTCACAAAGAGAGTATGTGATTCTTGTGACTTCATTTAAGGTAGGTCAATACTCAGACAAAAAGGAATAAAACTAAATGTCTCATATATTAGTGCACTACTTCATAGCTTGAAGACGTTCCAATTTTGGAAGGATCTTGACAAACCAAGAGATAATAATTTCAGGAAATGCATTGATAAAAATAGAGAAAATCATTACATGTATCACAGAGTTTCATTTTTCTTTGCCTTTTTAACTTTTTAAAAATTTTGTTATTAGAAAAATAACCTAGATATTTTAAACATATGTCATATGAATTACACATTAAAAATGAAGTCCAAAATGTAAACATTTCATTGCTCATTCATATATAATGTATATTCAGTGGTAGTTAGCTGACTTTGCATTTTATGTCAATGATCTGGCATGGTATGTTTTCGCAATGTGTCCCAGATGTTATGTAAAGTTCTGAGCACATATAAAAAATGTGTACACATGCATGTGTATATGTGTGTTACAGGATGGGGGGGAATCAAACCACAGCCTTAATAACTTTAATAAAAGCTGCTATTTAGACCATATGAAGGTTTACTATTTTTATTAAAATTTAAATGGTTTTAGTGAGCATTTATAAAATGTGTACTGCCTTATGGCCTTTAAATCTGACAGCTGATGACATAAATTTTCTGGACGGTGATCAAGTACATGTTGACGCAGCTGCTGCCATGTTGCCATAGTAAGATGCTGAGGTGTCTGCTTCAGTTTCAACTAGTTGAACATGACTCTCTTTCTTAACTGAGTACCAATGACCTATGACTTCTAATATTGCGTATCTAAATTCTAGATTGCCAGCAAAAATAAAATCTAATTTAAACTCTATTAACATTTGGGGGAGTAGGTAGATAATTCTCATCTGCACAAAGAGGGAACTCACATACTAAAAGGCCTATTTCTAAAAATGAATACTGTTTCAGAAGATCTAGGAGTTGTGCTCAAAGGAACAAAATCTGCATTGGAAAACACATTTATTTATTGTATACTTCTGCAGTAAGTCTCTAATGTACTCTGCTGATGGCACTGGACTGTGAGTCAGTTTTTGTCCATCTTGCACTTTGTACCCTTCTTATTAAGGCCTGGCAAACTTTTTAAGTTATACCATGGTTAGAAGTTTCTTTATTGGGGTGCCTGGGTGGCTCAGTAGGTTTAGCATCCAACTCCTCATTTCAGATCAGGTCATGATCCCAGGGTGGTGAGATCGAGCCCTATGTCAGGCTCCATGTTGAGTGTGGAGCCTGCTTGGGATTCTCTCTCTCACCCCCTAACCCCCTCCCCAACTCACACACACTTTTCTTCTTCTTTTTTTTTTTTTAAATTTTTTTTGTCAACGTTTATTTATTTTTGGGACAGAGAGAGACAGAGCATGAACGGGCAAGGGGCAGAGAGAGAGGGAGACACAGAATCGGAAACAGGCTCCAGGCTCTGAGCCGTCAGCCCAGAGCCTGACGCGGGGCTCGAACTCATGGACCGCGAGATCGTGACCTGGCTGAAGTCGGACGCTTAACCGACTGCGCCACCCAGGCGCCCCTCACACACACTTTATTAAAAAAAAAAGTTGCTTTACTGATGGGACAATATTAGTTGCTCAAAACTCAGTATTCAAGAGGATTTAAGATTTCTATTAAATATATTACCTATTCTACTTTATAAGAGAAAAACAGATAATAAAATATGATATTAAACAATTTATGTTTACATCCATCTTCTAACATTAAAAAAACTTCCTATTTGAAGTGCAAGCTGCACATACACTTTACTTTGCACAGTTATGCGTTTTTCAAATTTCTAATGAGTGACTTTACTGTAAAATCTATACCCCATGTTTAAAGATGCATTAAAATACAGTAGCTTCTTCATTTTTCCCATTCTTTAAAAAGAAAGAGACAAAACAGCTTACATATGTTTGAATTTAGAAACTTGTAATACATGGTTTTGTGGCTATTCACCTTTTTTTTTTTTTGCCTTAAGAATACACATCCTTTATTTTCCTATGGATACACATTTCTTGGTTTATAAATTTTTCTTGCGTGTGCTTTCCATGATGTGTATATTTTAATTACAAAAACAATTTTGTATCTTTAAAAACTCATGCTGAAAACTATTGCTATGGAGAGAGGAAAAATAAGCTAACAAAAGTAAGCAAACCAATAAGACAGTTCCCCATGGCGTGGTCTAATTCTATTTGCTCTCCAAAGGACCTTGGTTGAATTCTAACCCTTTTCTAATGTTGTCACTCAAAATTGGATCCACTTGTCTTTCTCATTAACCCCTAAACCTCTCCCTGCCACTACGGATTTTTCTCTCCTCAACTGAAGGAAGTAAACCTGTATCCAAATCTAATTATAGCTATCAGACTTGTCTTATGAATGCTATACGTCTTAATTGATTTCCATGAGAAGACTATCATACCACTATAATTATAAAAAGCAATAGAAAATTAGCTAATGTCTTAGAAACAAATTCCTTCTTAAGTGATCATTTATTATACATTTCATAGAACATGGGTCTGGGAGTAGAGCCTGTTTGCAGTACATGCTCCAACTGCTGGTTCTGGAAGCAGGTAAGAATCAAAGCAGATCTTCTCTCTCTTCCTCTTCCCCATTTACCTTTGCTTTTGGGTCACACAGAGAAAACAGGGAAATCGGCTGTTGAAAGGGATGCTGAATGAGGGGAAAGATGGGCCGAATTTCCTGGGGCAGCTTGAAGGCTCAATTTTATGTTTTAAATACTCTATTGAAGGTCTACATAAAATAATTTTGGAACAAAAAATAATAGGTCTTAAAAATTTTTTAAAGATGTGGAAACCACATTAGAGGGTTCCTTCGCAAATGGTACTACGAGTATACACAAATTGATCAACCCAACAGTAGGCTGAGATGAAAAGATAGTTGCATTTGGGTAAGTGTTAATAAGATGAGTAACAATGTCAGGTTTGCAAAGTCAAGTCGGCCTCTGATCTTGGAGCACTATACCCTCTAGGCTAGATAAACTCTAATAATTATTAACTTGTATTCACGAGACAGATCACTATACAGTGATGGCCTGATCATACCAGGTACAAAAGACACTCTACATATATTATGAATGCTAAAATAATAACTACATAGTTCATATACGAACTTAAGCAATAGATAGTAACTAACTAGAATTTGTGGAATTTCATAAATACCCTCGTGCTGGAATATTCATGTGCCTTGCCGACTTAACAACCTCCTCAAACTTCTCCATGCTTTCTTCAATAGAACAGTTAATATTCTTCTTGCTAAAGGATTCAGATGCGGCACCAAAAACTGATATCTCGGTGGCTCCGGCAGCAACCTGAAAAAAGAGAATTAAGGGCAAAAACAATTAACTTAAAATATGTAAATGATAACAATAGAAGAAATATTAATTACTCAATAAAGGCATACATGTATTCATTAACATTTGCCTTGGAATTCACAATTAGAGTCTTTCATCTTGCCACATAAGCTCTTTTCAAACTTACAAGTATCTCGTGATAACAAAATAATTCCCCAAGCTGCAACACTCTATGAATCTATGAAACTATGAAGTACAGAATCTATGAAGTACAGAAAACAGTGATGATGTTCCAATTTAATTTCATCTTTCCTAAATTATGCGTAGGTATCAAAAATATTTTAACTGTAATTATGGAAAATACTGGCACCCCAATAAAGCCTTTTAATATCTATGGAAAACATTATTTTTAGACCAATTATTAAAGAGTAGTAAATGCTTTCTGTTCTCCTCTTCCTATAACCTAACAGAAAAATGTTTTTCCAATTCATCATTTAGACTTTGCGCCAAATTTTTTTCCTGTCTCTTAAGCTAGCTTCCATTGTTTCATACCTTGACTGCTACAACATACTCTTGTATGTCTAATGTCTTAATCCTCTTGCCTAGTCTTTAAATCCAAAATATTAACCTAATATTTTTCCCTTTTGCCATCTTAAGTCCTTTCCCCAGACTTCTCCAGTGACTTGTTTTCAAATATCACATTTCCTCATTTTCCAGCTGGATTTTTTAAGACTTTCTATTAATGTATCTGTAGCACTGTGCCTAGATTCTCCTCTCTTTCGGATACCCTATTAACGTATTAAGAAAAAAAAATCTTTTTTTTTTTAATCCAACATTTAAAAAACACCAATTGGCTTCCAGTCCTCCACCAAAAATAAATTTTTAACTTCTAAAATCAAAATTCTACTTTAATACTTACTGTGTGCCAGAATTTTAGTACTTTTGTGTGTTCTATCTGTAACCCACAATCTTACCCATTTTACAGACGAGAAAACTGTGGCTCAAAGAGGCTAAATAACTAGCACAAAGTCCCAAAGCTACTCTAAGTTATCAGGTCATGCTTTGAGAACAGGCATGCCTGACTCCCAAGCCATGTGTTCCATCCCATTATTTGCCCTCCCAAGCTACTGTTGAGGGTGTACTCTCAGTTCGTGTCTTTTTCAAGGTGGAGACATTCGTTACTTTGTTAGGACCAATGACAGCAATATTTATAATTTCTTAAAATGCCTCTTTCTTTAGAGTAGAATAAAAAACTTACACCAAAATTAACAAAAGAAGAATGGTTTTAACAAAGATACACAACAGGTGATATATCAATGAGCATCTACAACCTCAACTTTATGCAACACAGTCCCAAATATAAAAGTGAAAAATAATAATTAACACCAGAAATAGCTGGTGAAAAACTTTTATGACAAAGCCATTTAAGCACAACACCTCAAGCCTTCTTAATATTGCCTTGATTCCTCTTGTATGTGCCATTATCAAAGTTTTTTTTTCACATATAAATTCTTAAATCACATAGGATTGGGAGAAACAAGCCGGAAGGGGAGAATAGGGAAAGTTGCTAGAGGCAGTTGTAAGTAACAGTGGTTAGCTTCACCTACAGGGAGGGAACATCAGCACCAAAAAGCTGATCCAAAAAAGTTGGCAAAAATGATCCACTACAATAACACTAATATCGTACTGAGAAATGTTTAAGTTAAATTCAGTATTCCTTATTTACGCAGGAAACACAAAATATACTTTCAAAAGAACTTCAGCAAAATGGATAACTATTTTTGTGTGTTGATTCCTGAATGGTTAAAATGGAAGGGCCATTTATGTGGAACACTTTAGTCCATACCAATACCATGGAGTTACAGATCACCAGGTATTCGTGTGCATACATTAGCATTTGTGCAGGGTAACAAGGGAGCCACATTGGATACTGTTTTAACTTTGTAAAGATCCTTAAAACAGCAAGAAGCATTTTAAAAGAATTTTAAAATAATTCGCAGCACACTTACAGCACGGTGAAAACCCTGAAGATTAGGAGTAAGGACAGGATATCGAACTCCTGGGTATTGATGAATGCCTTTCATCACTTCAGTGTGATCAGCCATCTGAAATATGTAATAGTTATATACAAATATTTAACTTTAAATATTTTGTCAAGCAAATGTTTCATTTTTCAAGAAGGTTATAATTACTCATGCAATTATATTCTAAAATTAATGTCAGAAATAATAAAGCTCTGTCAAGATAGCTAATGATAAGTAGTTCGTAAGGTCATAAATACATAAAAACTAGATCTGGGTTTAACTTATTCACATAACAGGATCTGGTTAAATGAGTGATTATGAATAGTCAGCAACTCTCTACTATTTTCACTTGGCTGATCTCTGGTCTCCTTTTATTTCACAGCGCAACCTTCAAAAACTCCTGAGACTGGGGAAAATTTTAAAAGCAATATGCCATGCTTTTAACTTCCATGTGAAAATCTCACATCCAAATAATTTTCAATGTTTGAAATTTTACATTATTTAGTAAAAAATTACATATCTTTTAGAATACTTTAACAAGGCTGAAATCATAGTATATATGTTATTTGGTTAGCATGGATGTTTCAGTAAGAGTCATAGTGCTCTCTGAATTATCATCAGATTACTATTTGTTCTTATAATGCAAACAAATGCATACAATGGAGTAACAAACAGGAAAATTTAACCCATCTCTCCAAGACTTTATTTTTCTATATTTTCTGTGATCCTATAAAAAATCAGCTTTATAGAATCAAAGTTACTAGTTTGCCACAAAGTCTATTATTTAGCCTCCTAGAGCAAATAACCGATGATCAAATCTCATAATCAGCACATAGACAAATTATCACTGACATACCATGAGCTTTATATAATTCAGAATAAATTATGGCATAAACAATAAATATAAGGAATAATATATAAACAATGAAAAGTATAAAAAGTGAGCACGGGGAAAGCCATAGAAACATACACCAAACCAAAATCTTTACCTTCAATATGGGAATGGATAATGAAAGACTTGTTTTTTACCTATATATCTTGGCTTGTTACAACAAGTATTTTTAATTTTAAAATACAGTAAAAAATTAATCAAAGTACAAATGCTTTTCTTAATAGAACTACACAGTTTAAATATATTAAATATTACAATATTTACTCCTATTAGCCCCTTAGTCTTACTCTCAGTGAAATGCCAGTGGAATTAAGTAAATGAGTTTTAAATACATTTTAAATTGAAAATTAAATATTTAAGATGCAAAAAAAGGTGCCTCCCATTGACTGCCATCCTACCTTATTGACATTTAAGTCTCCAAGTTTCATACAATCCAAACACATTTACTTCTGTCGAAAACATGATTCTTGCTTACTTATTTCTTAGAGATCACATCTACTGTCTGCCAACCAATAACTGCATTCTTTACAACGACTATCCCCCATGGTCATCTACAGTGCATAAAAGCCAATGCTCTAGTTTCATGCTGAGACTATTTGACTTTAAACCAGATGTTTATTAAGCACCTACTGTGTCCAAACCCCTATGCTAGGCCTTGTGGCAAATATAAATACAGGAAAGTAAGGTCCTTGCACTAAATAATTTGGGGAGATAGCACAGATGCACACAGAAACATAACCATTCAAAGGAATATAGTGGTTGCCAATCAGAGCACAGGTTATAAGAGTTCAGAATGGGGAAAGGTTAGTAGGACCTTTAATAGCCTAGGAAAATTTTAAGAGGTATGGAATACAAACTGCAGAACATGACTACAGCATATTAAAATTTAAAAAGATATGGCCACAACAGTATTTCTAATTCCACATGCTCTTCCAGAAGTTCAACAATTCCTATCAATAGGTGAACTATATTTACTTCCCACTTGAACCTGGGCAGATTTGTGATTACTCCAAGCAATAGAATATAGAAGAAATAATAATATGTGACTTCAGAGCCTAGGTCATAGAAAAGTACACAGCTTCCATATGGCTTTCTCTTTGGGGGAAGCCACTGTGGGGAAATCAGCTAACAGGCTGTGAAAAAAAAAAATTAGCTCATGCAGAGAGGCCATGTGTGGCAGCTAATGTGGAAAGTAACATGTGAAAAGAAACTAAGGCCCCCAGACAACAACCAGAATCACCCCTAAATTTGTGACTGAAGAACCATTCAGATGACCTTAGCCCCCAGCATTCAAGTCACTCACATGAAGCCCCAGACCTTGTGGAACAAACAAGGTGTCCTCCTGGGCCCACCCTCAGATTTCATGAGCAAAGCAAATGCTTATTTACACCACTAAGTTACCAGGCAATTCATTACATAGCCATAGAAGCTGAAACACAGAAAAATCAATAGGGTGGAAAGGAGGGAGGAGTGGGCAGCAGCAGCAATACATAATCTGGCTAGAGAAGATTATGGGTAAATAATGTGGGAATGGATTATAAATGAAGATAGGGGACTATACACTGGGATGTGTCCTTGAGTTAGCTTCACATTATTCTAAAAATACAGCATTTATCATGAGGTCAACAGGAAAGCCATGGGGAGTGTGTGTTGAATTAGCCAAAGATTGGGATAAATGCAGTATTTTTGGAAAGCTACATCTGGGAGAGATGCAAAGGGCAGTATGGAAAAGAAGTGAGGCAATTGTCGGGCACTTCTGAGAATGCAGCATGCAACAAGTTTCAGAGAAATGGTACTGGGAATAGAAGTCCCAAGAAAAATTAATAGGACACAGTGGGATATTAATGTAAGGAAGAGGACTTTACTCAAAAATGTAATCCTCATTATTATATAGCCTTCTTTTTATGTTAAAAAAAATTTTAATGCTCATTTATTTTTGAGAGAGACAGAGTGTGAGCAGAGGAGGTGAAAAGAGAGAAGGAGACACAGAATCTGAAGCAGGCTCCAGGCTCTGAGCTGTCAGCACAGAGCTCGATGCGGGGCTCGAACTCATGGACCGTGAGATCATGACCTGAGCTGAAGTAGGACCCTCAACCTACTGAGCCACCCAGGTGCCCCATATAGCCTTCTTTTTAAATTATTTAGCATTTGTGCATATTTCAACACAGTCCTTCACTACTTATCTATGAATTTAGCGTTTAGGCCTGATGCTACAGGGTGAACTCTATCTGTATCTCTCTCTCTCCCTCTTTCTCTGTCACACACACACACACATACATAAATGCACATGCTAACATATACACACAATTTACAATAAAAAATTAGAGTACTACTAATTTCAATCAAAGAAAAGCAAAGTAACTACTAGTTCTAGGGAAGTGTAATAAAATCTGAAACAATACTCTTACTAGAGAGTAATATTAATCGATACTACTAGTACTTATGGTCTAGAATGTTTAAATGTTCATTAGAAACATTTATATTATATAACAGAAATGAATAAAGTGTTGCTGTAACCAATATACAGATTTGGTTAACGTATGCAACATAAAGTAGCATAAAGAGCACAAAACAAATTTTAATCTTTAAGAAATACAGATCATATTGACCTGTATGCTAGTATTTCATTCTACATGCAAATTAACCAAAATATTGACTCACGATGAAAAAACAATGATTTAACAGATGTTTTAATCACTAAAACTAGAAAACAGAGATGATAGTATCAAAATTCTTATGTGATGAAAGTTTAGCTTTGGTAATCATTGAAGATACCTTAGTAAAATTATAACACATGAATTTGAATCCGACAAATCAGTACTTTTTCCTTCTTTAAAATAGCCACAGTATAATGAGGTCATTCAAGAAGTAATAGCAGTCTATCTAAATTTGGTCAATAAAGACAGTTATATAAAGAGCTTTAGAAAATCCTGATGGGGTATAATTTTATTACAATGAATAAAATAGAACAGGTTTCAGTTAAAGTATATACTTTCAGCTGAAGGTATAAAATTCTTGCCTTTTTTTTCCTCTTAGGAAGTTTATGCTATACTTCAATCTTGATGTTATTTTAATGTCTCAAATTTAACTGTTATTCAAGCAATAATGGAACGATTCCTTTACAGCACTATTTTGACAATTTAACGAAAACTTTCTACATCTGGTTTGATTTAACATATTTTAAAGATTTTCCTATGACTTTTAAGATCATAAAAATCCCATAATTTGGTTGATAACATGATTTGCTATCACCTGGCCACAGTCTGGAAATGGCAACACCTATGTCTATCTGGCCAACCAAACAGGTTATACCATGGTTAATCAATTTCTTAGGCATCCACATTTATATATGAATTGAAATAATATTTTGCAATATGTTGCAAGGGCATTATAGATATGAAAAAGTTCATAAAGATTAGAGTGTAATAGGCATATAGTTTAGAGATTGCATTTGCTACTATCATGGGTTAATTAAATTTAGACACGCCACATAATATATGTTTAGATATCTTATTAATATTTTGTCATTATCTGAATTCTATAATCTCCCCAAAATACACAGTGCCCTCATCCAAATTCCCTAAGTTTACCGGGATTTCAAGATATTGCACATGTGTATAGTCATAAACAATAACAAAAAGTTTCTCATAAACTTAGAAAAAAACAGAAGTTTCAATTCTATTTTGTACACAAACTATTACATTTATATTGATGGCATACCAAAGTTAATTTTAAGAAATCCTAACACCTTAAAAATCATTTTTAAAATTTCATGATTTTTATATGGATTCACTATTTCATACACTTACTACATATTTAACATGGCATAGATAAATGAAGCAGACAGTTCATACACACTTAATACACAGGCCAGTGGGGAAGGAAATGTTTGTATATGTGTACATAACAAATCACAAATGTCCTGTGATCTGGAGTTTTAAGTAGCACAGATAAGAAAGCATTTTTCTTGGTAAACTGAACTAAAATAATGACAAATAGTTAAGCTAAGTGTTGTCTAGGCTAAATGTAAGTAATTCAGGGATCTGGTTTTTAACAGAGCAAATTATTCATGAGAGTTTGATGAAGCAAAACTATTCATACAGCTTGAAACTATTCAAATATATTCATAGAATGAGACGATTCACATATATCTATTTACATATTTCCTATGATAAATTCAACTTTCTGTGTACTGTAAAAGGAAAGAGTTTAAAAAGCCTGAACTTAATTTTTTATTAAAATTCTTCAGATAATTATGGAGAGAAATATCATACAGAATTTCTTTTTTAAAATCACACAATTCTTTCATTTTTCAAGTCCAATGAAATGAAAGTAAAAATACCTATTACACTTTATCTCTCTTCCAAGTAACAGCTGACAGAGAAAACAGAATATTCACTAAGTAAATTTTGTTCAGTTCCAAATGAATATATGATGTCTGAGATGTTCAATCAACTGAAATAAATATAATTAATTTTAGATAAAACTGCAGAAAAATCAAGAAGTTCTATTCTTGTTTACAATAACTGATTCCTATTCACTTAGCAATGATTAACATCTTTTTTTCTTTTCCCAGAACAAATGCAATTATGAAGATAACATGTGGTACAAATTTTTCAGTTCCAGAGCTGCATTATAAAATTTTATGTGAAAGTCTTTTATACATATTGATGACATATAAAACTGCTACATTTATTATTTTAAGTCAGTAACAGTTTAGTCACTAACAAGTCACTAACAAGATTACAAAATACGTGACTTGAGTTGTTTTGTATCACCATAGAAACTATTCAATTCTTCACTGGCTCTGCTAAAGGTGAGGAAATTGTACCATGTTATGGGGTGGACATATTAAGAATTTAAGTTAGCATTGTGTTTTTAAATGGCAAAAGTGTGTAGAATAGAATCTAAAATTCATCTGAGGAAAAAAAAAGATGTTAAGAGATTCCATCTTTACAGTGCTATCTACAAAGTGGTATCTGTAAAATTATATAATTTGACCACGTCTTACAACTAGATCTTGTAACCTAAATAAAGAACTCTTTCACTCTTTTTTTTTCTTTGTCCTTCTCCAGTCAATATGACCAAGTCAAGCATCATTAAGGAGTGAGCATTGCCCATTGTCCCTTCTTTCATTCCATTCAACTGCTAAAGAAGTCAAATTGTTTCCTCCCCTTCACTCTAACAAGAATCCTGCACCTGATTTCTTCTCACAGTATTTTAAGAGGTCAACTGTTGAGTGCTAGAAGCAAGAGGACAAGAGAGTGAGAAAGTCTAAATAATCAAAATAGCAATAAAGTTGGAGGAAAACAGGATGGGGGGTGAGAGGTATGTCTTGGTGGCAAGATGCTTGTACTGCTCTGGAGCAATGAACAAGTATGAGAAGAGAAGACAAATGGGAAATGATACAAAATGTTGCTTTAATCTATAGAATGGGTCTGCTGTAATGGTCTCCAAATAATGCACATTAGGACTGGAACACCATTTAATCGCTTTAAATTGCTATTTTATATTTCTTTATGTATGAATTCAGGCACAAAGTTTGCCACTAGGGAGAGCTCATGATGGTTGCCTCTTCAATAATATTGGTGTAAATGTTCTCATATGTTTAAAACACATAAATATTATATTACATATAATACTCGATTATACCTCCTATTAAAACTGTCACTGTAGGGTTAAGCAAAGAGTCCATATTCACAATGTCCTACAATATCTGGGACCAGACGTATATAAATATTTAAAGAGAAACGAGTTTCAAAATGTACAGAGCCAGAAGCTAGTTTAGAAAATTCTTCTAAACATTGTATGTGTAAAATTCTAAGTGATAAACCAGTTTTCACCAATGTCAAATTAAATGGAAGTCTTTTCTTAACAGAAATATATTCAAAACACAAGATATAAAATTTTAAATACATCATTCATATTGTTATCTTTTACAAAAATCACAGAATATATATCAAAATTATTCATTGTGAAGGGCACAAAACTGTAGTAATTCTTCTCAAGCAGTGTGTCTGTATATAAGGTTACATATCACATACAAAAAACAAAAACAAAAACAAAATGAAAAGCAAAACAAAAATAACAAAAACAAAAAAACAAAAAAACCCTAAACACCAGAAAAGACTGAATCATCTTTCTAGCTTCTCTAAAGAAAGTATTGTAAAGTGCTATCATGAGAAAGGCTTCAAAAAATGAAGGAAAAAAAATGAAGAAAAGGAAAATCAATTTCAATCAGTTTTGAACAAAGCTACAACTAGTAATGAGACTGAATCAGTAATTTAAAAATCTCTGAACAAAGAAAAGCCTGGAACCAGAAGACTTCACTGGTGAATTCTACCAAACATTTAAAGAAATCTTAATGCCAATCCTCCTTCAAACTGTTCCAAACTTTCAAGAGAAGGGAATACTTCCAAACTCATTTTATAAGACCATGCATTAGGAGCTGGTCTTATAAGACCTTGATACCAAAACCAGACAAGACGCTACAAGAAAACTATAGGCCAATATTCCTAATAAACACAGAATAAATAATCCTCCAAAGACTACTAGCAAACCAAATTCAATAGAACATGTAAAGGATTATACACCATGGCCAACTTAGATTTATACCTGGGATGATAGAAAGATTCACATGCACAAAGAAATTAATGTGATACACTACAGTGACAGAATTAAGGATGACCATGTCAATATACGTCAATATTTGACCAAAAATGCTTCATCAAAAAGCATATGACAAAATTCAACACTATTTTATGATAAAAACTCACCAACAAATAAAACTTTAGGAACAGAGTGAAACTACCTCAGCATAATAAGAACCATATATATGAAACCCACAGCTATCATCATATTCAGCAGTGAAAAACATTTCCTCTGAATCAGGGATACAACAGTATGCCTACTTTTTCTGTTTACATTCAATATAAAATTAGAAGTCCTAGCCAAAGCAATTAGGCAAGAAAAAAAAATAAAGGCATGCAAAGAAGAGGAAGTTGTAAAAGTATTTATGTTCACAGACGACATGATCTTATATGTAAAAAACTCTAAGGGCCACATTAACAAAAACAAAAGCCTCTTAGAACTAATAAAAAATTCGGTAAAGTTGCAGGATTCAAAGTCAGCATACAAAAATCAGTTGCATTTATATACAGTAACAACAAACCATCCAAAAAGGAAATTAAGAAAACAAGATCATTTACAATAGCATCAAAAAGAATAAAATACTTATGAACAAAGTTAACCAAGGAGGTGGAAGAACTGTGTACTGAAAACTATAAAACATTGATGAAAAAAATTAAAGCAGCTAGAAATAAACGGAAAGATATTCCATGTTCATGGATTCTAAGATTTTGTACTGTGAAAATATCCACATTACCCAAAGTGATCTATAAATTAAACATGCAATCCCTACCAAAATATCAATGGCATTTTTTGGGTTTTTTGTTGTTTTTTTTTTTTTTACCGAAATAGAAAAACAATCCCAAGATTTATATGGAACAATCCCAAGATTTATATGGAACTATGAAGAAACTCAAATAGCCAAATTAATCATGAGAAAGAAGAATAAAGCTGGATATATCACAATTCCTGATTTCAAAATAATTTTCAAAGCTATAATAATTAAAACAGCATAGAAGACAGATATATAAACTAATGGAGAATAGAGAGCTAAGAAATAAACTGATACATAAACGTTCAATTGATCTTTGACAAGGATGCCAAAAATACACAATGGAGAAAAGATAATCTCTTCAACAAATGGTACTAGAAAAACTAGATAACAACATGTAAAAGAATGAAATTGGATCCTAATCTTATGCCATATACAAAAATGAACCCAAAATGGACTGAAATGTAAGATCTGGAACTGTTAAACTCCTAGGGGAAAAAAGAGAAAGAAAGAAAATAGTTTCATAGCATTCATCTTGGCAATGATTAATTGTATATGACACCAAAAGGACAAAAAAAGCAAAAAAGACAAGAGGCACTACGCCAAAATAAAAAGCTTCTGCACAGCAAGGGAACAATAGAGCAAAAAGGGAGCCTCCAAGTTGTAAGAAAATATTTATAAGCCATATATAAGATAACAGGTTAATATCCAAAATATATAAGGAATACAGCCAACCTTATAGCAAAAATAACAAACCAATTAAAAATGGACAAAGGATTTCCATAGACATATCTCATATGGCTAACAGACATATGAAAAGATATTCAACATCACTAATCATCAGGGAACACAAATCAAAACTACCGTAAGATATCATTTTATACTTGTTAGGATGAAAAACAGAGAAGATAACAAGTATTGGCAATAATGTAGAGAAAATGGAACTCTTGTACGCTCCTGGTAGAAATGTAAAATGGCACAGCCACTGTGGAACACATTATGGAGGTTATTCAACTAAAAATAGAAATACTGTATGTTGCAGCAAACCTACATCTAGGTATTTATCCATAATGATTAAAATCAGAATTTCAAATAGATATCTGCATTCCTGAGTCAGAGCATCATTATCCACAATATCCAAGATGAAATAATCTAAATCTCCAAGGATGAATGGATAAAGAAAATGTGGCAAAACCCACAACGAAATACCATAAGCATTCATAAAATAATTCTGCCAAATGCAACAAAGATAAACCTTGAGTACATTATGCTAAATGAAGTAAGCCAATTACAGAATGATAAATACTGCATAATCCCACTTATATGAGGTAGCTAATATAATTAAACACATAGACCCAGAGAATACAATGGTGACTGTGAGGGGCTGAGGATAAGGGAGAAATGGGAAGTTGTTATTCAATGGGTACAGTTTCAGTTATGCAAGATGGTTAAGTTCTGAATGTGGCTGTACGACATTCTGCCTATACTACATTGCACCTCGAAAAATTTGTTAAGACGATAGATTTCAATTGGAACAGTTAAGATGATGGAGCAGCATGGAGACCCTGAGCTTGTCTCATCCCTGAAACACAGATAGATCAGCACCAAACCATTGTGAACACCTAGGAAGTTGATCTAAGAATTAATACAACAATTGCATAACTCGAGCCACACAACTCAGCAGGTACGTGCTGTGGAAAGGTGAACTGGGGGAAGAAAAGCTGTGAAGGGTAGGGAGCCATTTTCACAGGGAGAGGACACAGAGAGAAAGATAAAGGGGAGAGTGCTGTGCATAGGGATTGTGCAAGAAAAGCATTCCTCCTGAAAGTAACTGGAAAGAGAAAGAGTGAAAACACTCACAGGGGACTGAATAAGAAATGTCTTCCCCAAAACCACTGACAGAAAGAAAGGAGAGGGTTGCAAACCACCAGGTTTCTATAAACAGTGGAGCGCAGGGTCTGAAGTTTCAGAGCTCCGTGCCTGGTGATGCTCTTGTGAGGAAGCAGGGCAAATCTCAAAGAGCAGGCAGTGGGATCTGAGGGGTCGGTGCGCCACACAGGGAGAAGTGGTTGCCCTGCTTGGAGTGCATTTGGTAGAGGCCATAGAACCTCCCTGTAGGCAAAGGTCCCAGCATCCCCTGGAGAGCAGTCATGTTTGCTAGTATTAGGACAAAGACACCAGAGTGTGGTGAAACTTGGCGCTGGCTGTGTAGTGTGACTGGCAATATTCTCTGAACCTCTGCTGCTGCATGATCACATGAATGTTTTCTTGGGCAAGCCAGGACCTGGACATTGCTCAGGGAGACCCTCCCCCAGACAGTTGGCATGGATCCAGCCATGGAGGTCTCTGAAATGTGGGGTTTTGAAACACAACCCCATCTGAGATAAAATTATGGAGGGAGGTGCCGCTTTGTAGGCAGACAGCTTGAACACAGGATAGAGGCAGGGAATGGACAGAGGCCTGAGACAAAGGAAGGGTGCTTGATCACGGGTGAGTGTGTGAAGTTCCTGTTCAGAGACTAAGGACCTGGGTGAAGCCATTTCCACTTCTCCCTTGCACACTCATTTTGCACAGGTACACTTATCCACCACAGTAATATAAGCAGTGTCACCTAATGGAGTGCCACCAATTACACGAAGCCCCTCCCAAACACATCGACAGAAGACACAGCACAAGTCACTCCACCTGCTTAGTGTACAGACTATAGAGTGCTTCAAAGTTTCAGTTCTATGGAAAAAGGGATATAACTCCAGGTTTCATTCTGCTTATTAATTTGTTTGTTCACAGTGTTTTTTGCTCCTGTTTTTGCTTAAATTGTTTTATTCCTTCATTCTTTCTCTTTCTTAGATATAAAGAGAAAAATTTACTTTTTATTTTTAAAATTTTTATTCTACTGGATTTTATTCTATTTATTCTATTTTATTCTATCACTTTTTTAATTTTTAAATTTTTCTCAACTTTTTTCCATTCTTTTCTTTCCCTTTTTACTCTATTCTGTAAAGCTGCTTTCAACAAGCAGACCAAAACATACCTAGGATCTAGCTTCATTTATTTTTTTTGTGTTGTTTTTAATTTTTTAATTTTATTAATTCTTTTCTTCCTCCAAAATGACAAAATGAAGGAATTCACCACAAAACAAAGGAAGAAATGACAGCCAGGGACTTAATCAACACAGATGTAAGTAAGATGTGTGAACTAGAATTTAGAACCACGATAATAAGAATAATAGCTGGAGTTGGAAAAAAAAGCTTAGAAGAGAGCAGAGAACCCCTTTCTGTGGAGATAAAAGAAATAAATCTGGTCAGGCTGAAATTAAAAATGCCATAACTGAGATGCAATCTCAAATGGTGCCATGATGGCAAGGATGGACAAAGCAGAGCAATGAATCAACAATATAGAAGATAAAATGATGAAAAATAATAAAACAGAAAAAGAAGGAATCAAAGGCAAAAGATAGTGATACAAGACTTAGTAAACTCAGTGACTTATTAAAAAAGGGTAACATTTCAATCATAGGAATACCAGAAAATGAAGAGCAAGAAAAAGGGCCATAAGGTCTGTATCAGCAAATTATAGCAGAAAACTTTCCTAATATGGGAAGGACACAGACCTCAAAATCCAAGAAGCACAGAGAACTCTCTTTCGATTCAACAAAAAATGACCATCACCAAGGAATGACTTATGAAAGCAGCAAGGGAAAAAAAAAGTCCTTAGCTTATAAGGGAAGATGGATCAGGTTTGCAACAGACCACAGAAACTTGGCAGGCCAGAAAGGAGTAGCAGTATATATTCAACGTGCTGAACTGGAAAATATGCAGCTAAGAATCCTTTATCCAGCAGGCTGTCATTCAAAATAGAAAAAGAGATAAAGGGTTTCCCAGATAAACAAAAACCTAAAGGAGTTCATGACCACAAAATCAGCCCTGCAAGAAATTTTAAGGGAGACTTTTTCAAAGGATAAAGGACAAAACAAAACAAAAAAGACAAAAAGCAACAAAGACTAGAAAGTACCAAAGACCATCAATAGAAACACCAACTCAACAGGCAACACAATGGCACTTAATTCAGATCTTTCAGTATTCACTCTAAATGTAAATAGACTAAACATTCCAATCAAAAGACAAGAGACATTAGAATGGATAAGAAAACAAGACACATCTATGTGCTGTTTATAAAAGACTCATTTTAGACCTAAAGACACCTCCAGATTGAAAGTAAGGGATGGAGAACCATCTATCATGCTAACGGTCACCAAAAGAAAGCTGGAGTAGCCATACTTATATCAGACAAACTAGATTTTAAAACAAAGACTGTAACAAGACATGAAGAAGAACATTATATCATAATCAAGGGGTCTATCCACCAAGAAGACGGAACAATTGTAAATATTTATGCCCCCAATGTAAGGCAACCAAATATATAAATCAATCAATCACAAACATAAAGAAACTCATTGATAATAATACAACAGTAGGGGACTTCAACACCCCACTTACAGCAATAGACAGATTAAGCAGAAAATGAACAAGGAAACAATAGTTTGAATAACACACTTTATGTGAGCAAATTATAGCAGAAAACTTTCCTAATCTGGGGAAGGATTATCTGTTATATTTACCAGATATATTCAGAACATTTCATCCTCAAGTGGAATACACATTCTTAACAAGTGTACATGGAACATTCTCCAGAAAAGATCACATACTGGGTCACATATCAGCACTCAACAAGTACAAAAAGATCAAGATCATACCATGCATATATTCAGTTCACAACACTATGAAACTTGAAATCAACCACAAGAAAACTGGGTTGCAGCAAAGGAGATCCTAAGAGGGAAGTATGTAGCATTCCAGGCCTTCCTAAATAAGGAAGAAAGGTCTCAGATACATAACCTAACTTTATACCTTAAAGAACTGGAAAAAGAACAGGAAATAAACCCTAAAAACAGCAGAAGAAGGAACATAGCTAAGATTAGAGCAGAAATCAATGATATCAAAAACCAACAAAAAACAGTAAAATAGATCAACAAAACCAGGAGCTGGTTCTTTGAAAGAATTAACAAAAATCAATAACCCCCAGCCATATTTATTGTAAAAGAAAAAGCAAATGACCCAAATAAATAAAATCACAAATCAAATAGGAGAGATCACAACAAATACTGCAGAAATATAACAATAATAATAATAATAATAATAAACAATCAAATATTATGAGCAATTATATGCAACAAATTGGGCAATTTGGAAAAAAAACAGACAAATTTCTAGAAATATATCAACCACCAAAACTGAAACAGGAAGAAATAGAAAATTTGAACAGAACCATAACCAGTATAGAAATTGAATCAGTAATCAAAAATCTCCCAACAAATAAGAGTCGAGGACTAGATGACTTTCCAGGGGAGTTCTGCCAAACATTTAAAGAAGAGTTAACACCTATTCTTTTGAAGTTGCTCCAAAAATAGAAATGGAAGGAAAACTTCTGAACTCACTCTACAAGGCCAGCAGTACCTGGATTCCAAAACCAGACACAAACCCCAGGGAAAAGGAGAATTACAGACCAATTTTCCTGATGAACATGAATGCAAAATATTCTCAACAAGATACTAGCAAACTGGATCCAACAACACACTAAAAAAATTATCCACCACAATCAAGTGTAATTTATTCCTGAGATGCAGTGCTGGTTAAATATCTGCAAATCAATTAATGTGATAAATCACATTTATAAAAAAAAGCATAAGAACCACATGATCCTCTCAATAGAAGCAGAAAAGGCTTTTTACAAAATACACCATACTTTCTTCATAAAAACCCTCAAGAAAGTAGGGACAGAAGGATCATACCTCAAGATCATTAAGGCCATATATAATAAAGACCCACCACTAATATCATCCTCATTGGGGAAAAACTGAAAACTTTCCCCCCTAAGGTCAGCAACACTATAGGGTTGTCCATGCTCACCAACAGTTATCCCAATAGTGTGGGAAGCCCTAGCCTGAGCAATCAGACAACACAGAGAACTAAAGGCATCCAAATCAGCAAGGAGTAATTAAACTTTCACTCTTTTCAGATGACATGATACTCTATGTGGAAAAACCGAAAGACTCCACCACAAAACTGCTAGAACTGATCCATGAATTCAGCAAAGTCACAGGATACAAAATCAATGTACAGAAATCAGTTGCATTTCTATACACCAATAATGAAGAAAGAGAAATCAAGGAATCAATCCCATTTATGAGTGCACCAAAAACCGTAAGATATCCAGGAATAATAAACCAAAGGGGTGAAAAATCTATACACTGAAAACTATAGAAAGCTTATGAAAGAACCTGAAGACGACACAAAAAAATGGAAAAACATTCCATGCTCATGGATTGGAAGAAAAAATATTGTTAAAATGTCTATACTACCCAAAGCAATCTACATATTCAATTCAATCACATCAAAATAACACCAGCATTCTTCACAGAGCTGTAACAAAAAATGCCAAAATTTGTATGGAACTAGAAAAGACCTCAAATAGTCCAAGTAATGTTGAGAATGAAAACCAAAGCTGGAGGTATTACAATGCCAGACTTCAAGCTGTATTACAAAGCTGTGATCATCACAACAGTATGGTATTGGCACAAAAACAGACACACAAATCAACGGAACCGAATAGAGAAACGTACCCATAAACATATGGCCAACTAATCCTTAACAAAGCATGAAAAATATCTAATGGAAATAAGGCAGTCTCCTCAGCAAATGGTGTTTGGAAAACTGGACAGCAACATGCAGAAGAATGAACCTAGACCACTTTCATACACCAAACAGAAAAATAAACTCAAAAGCATGAAAACCTAAATGTAAGACAGGAAGCCATCAAAATGCTGGAGTAGAAAACAGGTAACAACCTCTTTGACCTCAGTCACAGCAACTTCTTACTTGAGGTGTCTCCACAGGCAAGGGATACAAAATCAAAAATGAACTATTGGGACCTCATCAAGATAAAAAGTTTCTGAACAGCAAAGGAAACAATCAAGAAAACTAATAGGCAACCGATGGAATAGGAGAAGATATTTGCAAGTGACATATCAGATTAAGTGTTAATATCCAAAATCTATACAGAACTTATCAAACTCAATACCCAAAAAATATTCCAGTGAAGAAATAGATAAAAGACATGAATAGACACTTTTCCAGAGAAGACATCCAGATTGCTAACAGGTGTGTATGTATGTATAACATCACTCTCATCACCTTTTGTATAATTTGTTTTATGTATCTCTCTCCTTGACTAAATTATTAGCTCCTTGAAGACTTTGCATAAAAGGAGCATTTAATAAATGGTTGTTAAAGGGCGCCTGGGTGCCCTAATCAGTTGAGCATTCAGCTCTTGATTTGGCTCGTGTCATGATCTAAGGATCATGGAATTGAGCCCCACTTTGGGCTCCGCATTGAACATGGGGCTTACTTAAGATTATCTCTCTCTCCTTCTGCCCCTCTCCCCCACTCACCATAATACAAAATAAAATACAATAAATGGTTGTTGAAATGAACTCAAATTTCTTTCCTGCCCTTTATTCTATTTTGAATTCGACCCATCTTGAACCATGATTCTTTTTCTCTACTAATTCTTCTAAGATTTTACTTTTACCAAGAATGGTAATAATGATAAGAACAAACATTTACTTTATGCTCATCTATATGTTATGTCTGTATGTGTTGAATTTATGCACATTATCTCTTTAAACATTTATTTTTTTGTAATGTCATTTTTGAGAGAGAGAGAGAGAGAGAGAGAGAGAGAGAGAGAGAGAGAATATGGAGGGGGGGGGACAGAGAGAGAGGTAGACACAGAATCTGAAGGAGGCTCCAGGCTCTGAGCTGTCATCACAGAGCCTGACATGGGGCTTGAACTCACAGACCAAGAGAGCATGACCTGAACCAAAGTCAGATGCTCAAATGACTGAGCCACCCAGGCACCCCATCACTTTAAACATTTTTAACAAACCAATGAGGGGGCAATTTTTGTAGAAGATGACTAGAGATACTAAGGATGAGGGAGATTATCCAACTAGTGACTAGGAGAGCTGAGATGGGGCCCAAGTCTACTTGCCTATCTGCCCATTCTCTAATACCTCTTTGATAAGTATATCCCCTATAGCATCTATTTTCTGCATCTTTATCTTAGCCATTGCTAAAGATTTTGTGTGTCACAATGTCAAGGGAGTAGCCCCTAGAAAGACTCCATCCTCAAGCTAAACAATTTGGGTGGGGAAGCATGGTTTAATTATCTAAACCAGGTTCTCCCACACTAGATTCACTATCAGAACGATTTGATATACTTTAAAAAATATATAGATTTTGGTACAGATTCTGATTCTGTTCTGCTGTGGGACCAAGGAATCTATAGTTTCAAAACTTCTCAGGAGATGCTAGACATCAACAAGACAGAATCACAGTGGATTTAAGTCACAAAGGCTGTTGCTGGCTTCTGCTCAAAGGAAGACCAATCTGTACACTTCAGGACCTCACTCCTGCTTCAGTAAAGGACATTAATTTCATTTTTATTCAGAGGTACATGCAGGCTATGTGGACCTAAAATGACTGCAATATGAGAGGAAGCTTCTATAAGATAAACAACACAAAAATATCTAACTTTTGTAAATTTCCCTGAACTGTATGGCCAGTTGAGTACATTGCTAGTGCCCTCCCAGGGCCTTGAGAGGCAGCTATACAAATATTTTAAGGTAATTTCCTCTCTGTAGCACATATTGAGGTTCTAAAAATGTTTCGTCTAGGGTGGAAAAATCCCATGGATTAAAAAATAAAGTTTGGAAAGTGCTAAACTTTCTAGTTTGCTCTTCACAGTTATCAAGATAGTTAAGGATCTTCCTGAAATACACATTCATGGTGTCTATAGTATTCCTTTTCCTTACCACTCCAGAAGAAAACTCTCAAGAAAATAGTGACATCAGTTTGGAATGTCTTATTCTTGATATATCATTATTTCTGGATCTATGTTTATACATTCTCT
This sequence comes from Prionailurus viverrinus, assembly GCF_022837055.1. Classification (NCBI taxonomy): domain Eukaryota; kingdom Metazoa; phylum Chordata; class Mammalia; order Carnivora; family Felidae; genus Prionailurus; species Prionailurus viverrinus. Next base: position 52,955,125 of record NC_062565.1, read on the forward strand.
GCTTAATAAACCAATTTATAGTTTGTCAGGAATGAGATTTAAACTCATGGATTTATAACCCTCATTTTCTCATGCTTGCTAGTATCATTTGCCAAATCAATTTAAAAAATATTTTTGAAGGAATCTTTTTGTTTGCCTCACCAACACCACCATCACCCAGGACAACATTCATTTAAGTTCAAAACAAGAAGGAAATGTCAGAAGGCATTTCCTTACCATCTCCACTTGACAGATGAGACATAACTGATGGGATTACTTTTTATATGCAGGAGTACAGCAGGAAAGACATACAGAAGGTGCAATTTCTTCAACACATGCCATCTATTACTATAAAAATGTAAATAATGTGGTTTCAGACACTATAACTCAAAATTCAATCTGAGCAGTAACTCCTCTTAAATGTAATACTTTTGTAAATTCAGTAATGAGAAAAAATGGACTAGAGCTGTTCCTGACAATTCTGGGTGAAAATGCTCTAACCAGCTATGAACAGCATTGTAGCCTGGGTACTATAACCCTGTCTCATTCACAGACTCTTTGCACCAACCCCATATATCTCAGCCTCAGTAGCACAAAGGAAATCTTGATCTGCTTGAAGAAGTAAGACAGTTTTAATAAATCACCATCTTATAATAATAAACACAGGAAATCTCTGGAAAATTGAACATCTAGTGTTTCTTTTTTTTTTTTTTTTTCCTACCCAATACCCTGTTTTGGCTGCACTACTAAAATGGTCTGACACCACACTTAAAAAACTTCTTAAGTCCAGAAGCCTTAAAACTAATTTGGTCTGGTGTATAATTTCCTGTACTTCCTTGTTTGGCATTGCCTTTGTGTTCTAAGGACTTTTGTACTGCCCTGTATTGGATGGAACACACATGCTTCTTAAGAGTGACCAAATCAAGTAACATATGACCCCTACTCTTTTACTACAAATGCAGGCAGGACATTTTAATCATAACCCATTAATGTGTACAAATATTAATTTTTAAATTACAAAACAAATCCAATCTACCCAATGGATTTGTGGGTTTTAGACTGGAAAACCAATGTTTCACACAGAGAAACCAGTAATTTTATTTAATAACATTTCCCAGTTTCCTAAGATAAACTTAACAAATACACATTAGTTATTCTTTGTTCAGGTCAATGCTTTTCTGACCACACTCCTGGTCTTCCCAAGTCAAAACAATCATGTTCCCAACATCACTCTGAAGTAGGGGCAAAAAGTCTCAAAGCTCCCAGTATATAATTTTCTTTCCATTCAACTGTGCTACCTCTCATAGATCATGCCTCTGGGTTTGATAATAACACTGTCAACATTGTTATTTTCCATACATGGAAGAAGTCACTTTTAAAATATTAAATTTAATTGTACTCATTCTATACTGACAAACAGAGCTTCCCTTTTTATATTTCTTTCTAGAGGGCACCTCTGCCCACGGTGGATAGCCACACTGATGAGAAGAGGGTAAGCCTGATTTGTTTGAGGGAGATCATCTTGCTGGCAATAAGGGCTGTAGCAAAAAGGGTCTTACTACTCTGACAAGGAATTCCATCATTGTTAAAGTTGTATGATCATATACAATGATTTGGCCATCACATGGATCAGAAGATCTATTTTTTAGTCAGTAGTACAGAACACAGAACTTTAAAAAGTTAGAGCGACCAATGGCCAACTGCTTAATGTGTTCTGGTTACCAAGTTCCCTTTTATTGTAACTAATTTACAGATATTCAGTTGATTTTAAAACCTCTAAGTTTTAATTGTTTTTAGTAATTACATTCTTATTAACTCTACAATTGCCTTATCATGTCAATATCATGACTACTGTTAGTAAATATGCATTATTCAATTTTTAAGCTCAACAAAGAACTCAGTGAAGTTTTTAATAAACATAATAAAAATAATGAATAGGACAATGAACAACTGGAAAATATACAAGGCATAAGAGGGATAAAAAAATACTTTGCCAGGGGAGGCTGAGTGGCTCAGTTAAGCATCCAACTCTCGATTTTGGCTCTGGTCATGATCTCGCGGTTCATGGGTTTGAGTCTCACACGAGGCTTTCTGCTGATGGTGTGAAGCCTGCTTGGGATGCTCTCTCTCCCTGCTTTCGCTGCCCCTCCCCCACTCACACTGTTTCTCTCTTTCAAAATAAATTAACATTTTAAAAAATACTTAGCCAACTCATATGTGAGTTAAAAGTCAGGTCTCAGATTTTCTATCATTCCATTAGAAAATGTATATGTCATTATATCTAGGCAGTAGATATAATAATGTCACTAAAAGCTCAGGAAACCTGCAACCTGAAGGCTTGAGGGAAAATAACTATTTTGAGGTTACTAAGAAATACATTTCTTACTATACATTGTAGGCTGAATTCAATATAAAATTCACTAGCCTTAACTAAGAGTAGTGTTATAATTTATAATGGGTCTCACATCCCAGCAGTGCATGAAGGTAGGAAGTTGTATTAGTTTTCTCGAATTATTGGCATGAACCAGCTTTCACATGTTAGTATTTCAAAAATTACTTGATTTATGCAGTTACATAGGGAAACATGAATGTGAATACCTAAAACAATTAAAACCATAACATATCAACCTTTTCAATTACAGATGGATGTTGACTAAAACCTTTATAAAATGTATAAAATGAACAGCATTCTTCAAAGAATTTTTACATAATAATGAATGTCTAAAATTCAAAGAAGTTGTAAAAAATTCTCTTCTAAATTATAATTACAATCAGTGTATAATTTTATAAGTTATTTAACATAAATTAATTTGGGCAAAAATGTTTAAAGTAAAATAAAATTTGTTATAAAATATGCTTTCTATTGACAGGTACACAGTATGTGAAAATATAAATTTATGGTCCTTTATCAAATGTGGAAGAAGTGAAACACTAGCATACATATCTCAATGTGTATGTTTTCAAATATAAAACTTATTTATTGCTTAATGTGATTCTTTGAATGTAATATAAACTTCAGCATTCATATTTATCTAATTTCTCTATTACATATTTTTTTTTACACCTGTAAAACTTTCAAAAAAATTAACCAGGTATTTTATTACTTATTTATTTATTTATTTGTTTAACTTTTAGAGAGGGAGAGAGAGTACGGGCACTTGGGGGAAAGGCAGAGAGAGAGAGGGAGAGTGAGAATTCAAGCAGGCTCCACAATGGCAGCACAGAGCCTGACCACTGGGCTTGAACCCACCAACTGTGAGATCATGACTTGAGCAGAAACCAAGAGTTGGATGCTCAAACGACTGAGCCACCCAGGCTCCCACCAGGCATTTTAGATCAGAAGGTTTGTGTGTGTGTGTGCACGCGCGTGCGTGCATACAAATTTGGATAAAGATACTTCGCTTTTCTTTTTAAAAATTAACTAGAAAGCATAATTCTTCATAAACATATTAACAAAATATGTATTTTACATCTATCTACTTAAAAATGAATGGTGTAATATTTTCATTTTCAAAGCTCATTTTATAAGGATCATCAGTTTTTCAAAGGAAATTTAGTTCATTGACATACTCTGCTTCTCTTAAAGTGGATTGCATTTAAGTGGCTTGGTCAGGAGACACACCAATGGAATGAGTTTACACTAAAATAAGATTGACAATGTTTATCAATAAACTGATCATCAGAGTATTGCAGAAAAGATCATTAATAAGTTAGGCTCACATCTTTCTTGTGCCAAAATGTACCCATATTCAGCTTTTATGCAATTATATGATGTGCAGACCTTTCAGCTGTCAATGCATATAGACAGTTCCACAAGACTAGATTTTAAGATTAGTTTAACCAAATACAAAAAATTATTTTAATATAATCAAGCAGCTTTGAACAACTGTTCCTTTCTTTCAAAGGAAAACTTAGAGGAAAATACGCTAAACGCAATACATTCAATATTAGTGAATAAAAAATGATAAAGTGTTTTAACATTTTGTTATAGTTCTTTTTATAAATCTACAAACAAAATAAAACCCAATTTGTTAGTCAACATGCAATTGATCCTATTAAGTGATCATAAAAGCAGTAAATTCTGAGAATAAATCTTTGAGCATAATTATAGTTTTTGGTCTCATGAGGAAAGACATCCAAATATATTGAATTATACCTTCAGCATGAAAAAAAGAAGAAAATCTGACCAGTAGAAATGGTGACATTATTGCTCTTAACTACAGGTTTACTTTTGCTTTGGATACAGTAATGAAAAACTCTATCTTAGCTGCAAAGTAAGTTGGTATTGAATGCTAAATAATATGAACAATGTTAGCAACTTATATTTGTTCCTATTTTATTGCAAACTATTACCTTAAACCAGTTCAAAAAGAAAAAAAAACCAGTAATGTCCACTATTATAACTAAAACACCCATTTTCATATTTCCATGTTTGTTTCTGAGACAAAAGGTGTTTTAAAATTTTGTGAATATGTTTTAGGCAATTTTCTTGCCTTATGTGAGAACCATAGTGATAATTTAAGTGTGAATACTTTTAAAACACTTTAAAATTTTTCACTTCAGGTTAGTCACTGCTTAAAAACATAGAAAATGATTAAGCAAAACAAAAGAAAACAATACAAAACAAGTCAGTAAACCCTGCCCCCCCAAGTGGAGAAATACGAATTTACACCATCACTATTTGTAAAGCTATAGTAATACCTGCTGTTATACAAGCAACACTTGTAGAGGATATAAATCAAATTCACCACCGTTATGTAGAGAGATCCTAGTATAGTACTCAGAATACATTTGATTATTCTTACTTAAAAGGAAAAAAATGTAACTGCAAACCTAGAGAAACATCTTAATACAGTAACTTAAAATAATGCAGGATGTTTCCTCATAACAAAGAGCAACAAAAATCTAATTGCGACTTTTCATTTCTAGAGTACATTGACATTTGCTTTTTATAAAAAGAAAAGGACTTCCTACTCTCTACTCTCTCAAAAGGAGGCAGGCATTACCTAAACAGTTAAACACATTGAACTGAATCATGTGTACCTGCCAGGCATGCCAACTAGGTTACAAGAGACGATCTAGAAAGGTATTAGTCTAGAAGTTACGACACTGCTGAGCAGGTCTGGACATGGAAGGCAGGGCTTCTAGGTCTACAGAAATCATATCCTCCACAGTGAAGACAGCGATTCCTGCATTTGCGTGGGCTCACCACCTTCACATGGATGGTGGGGATTTTGGGGGTATGAAGGCAAACTGCAAACTCTAACTTATACGTTTTGTTTTCTGGCGTTTTCTTTTTCCTTCCATCCCCATCTTTGGGCAGGATGTGATTCTTCCCTCCCGTGGCCTCATCTTTCATCTTGGTGCATGTTTAGAAATTGGGATGCAGGAAAAAGCTGGCTTCGCTCCAGGGAAGAGGTGGTTCTGAAGGCAAAGGCCTAGGACTCCTGTTTCACCAGCTTCTACTTCATTTCTGTCTCTCTCCTTCATCTCTTATGCTGTCTGAGCAAAAACCCTCTCCTTCAAATGCCAACCTGAATTCCCTTTGAGGCACACAAATTTATAAAGGGGTTGGGTAAGATTGAGGTCATTATTAGCAGCCCTGATAATGCTAAAATATCTTTGTTTGTTTTTGTTTTGTTTTTGTAATTTAGGAGCTTCAGAATGCAGAGACTGTTTTTTTAAATCAACTATATTTATTCTTTAGTTATTAGTAAGAAAGAGTATGAAGCTAGATTAATTACTGTATAATTTTTAAAAACCTAAGTGTCAAAAATATAAAAACCTCTCCAACGAGATTTCTTCTCCCACTCCTCTAGTGCTCCTCTAGAAGGCCACTCTCCAATCAAGAGGTGACATCTTAGAAAATGGATGGCTTTTTAATTGCCTCAACTAATTATTAATGGAAAATTAATGCTGTAACATTTATAAGACTTGGTTATGAAAGGCACACCATTTTTGCCTGCCTCTTGCAACACTCCCCTTTGCAACTCTAAGCCACCATTGAGGAAATTCAAACTAACCCATTCAGAGAGACCACCTACAGAGGTTCTGAGAACACACAGAGAAAGAGGTGCCCAGCCAGGCCCCAAATGAGCCAGCAGCCAATCCCTGCTATTCCAGCTGGGACCACCATCTATGCAAAACCCCTAGCCAGAGCTGCCCAACTGAGCCATGTCAAAATTCTTGATCCATAGAAACCATAAGCAAAAACAAAGGCTGTTAAGGTTTTAGGAGGCTAAATTTGAGCATTTGTTATGCAGATAATCAAAAGGACCAGAATTCATTTTACTAGCTTTCAAGGACTAAGACAATCGCAGATATGTGGATCTGTGAATACACTTGTGAACACACAGGTGTATACACATATGGGATATCTGGTACATGTTATACACTCAGTGGAAAATCGCTAGACTTATTGAAACAATCTGAAGAGGTTGTGGTTCATGCCATTAAACGCCGGGAAAAAATGAGCTAGAAAATCTGATGTGCTAGTTTTGTTTTGTTTTGTTTTTATTTTCTTGAAGAGCTAATGTACTTTACCGTATGAATACAGCTTTCATAGCACAATCTTATCCCCATTTACTTTTTTTCTTCCAAATTTTTAAATTCTAGTTAGTTAACATACAATGCAATATTGGTTTCAGGCATTGAATTCAGTGATTCATCAATTACATACAATATCCAGTGCTCACACTAACAAGTGCCCTCCTTAATACTCATCACCCATCTAGCCACATGCAGAAGAATGAAAGTGGACCACTTCCTTACACCAAAAATAAATTCAAAATGGATGAAAGACCTAAATGTTAGACAGGAAACCATCAAAATCCTAGAGGAGAACACAAGCAGCAACCTCCTTGACCTTGGCTGCAGCAATTTCTTACTAGACACACCCCAAGAGACAAGGGAAACAAAAGCAAAAGTGAACTATTGGGACTTCATAAAATTATAAAAGCTTCTGCACAGCAAAGGAAACAATCGACCAAACTAAAAAGCGCCCATTTACTTTTTTGTTATTTTTTTAATGTTTATTTTTGAGACACATACACACACACACACACACACACACACACACACACACACACACACGGCATGAGTGGGGAAGGGGCAGAGAGAGAGGGAGACACAGTATCTGAAGCAGGCTCCAGGCTCTGAGCTGTCAGCACAGAGCCCGAAGCACGGCTCCGACTCACAGACCGCAAGATCATGACCTGAGCCAAAGTTGGGCACTTAACTGACTGAGCCACCCAGGCGCCCCTACTTTTTTGTTAATTTTTCAAGAAAGGGAGCACAAGCTGGGGAGAGGGACAGAGGGAAAAGAGAGCATCTTAAGCAGGCTCCATACTGAGTATGGAGCCCGACACGGGGCTCGATCCCACAGCCCTGGGATCATAACCTGAGCCAAAATCAAGAGCCAGACGCTCAGCTGCCTGAACCAACCAGGTGCCCTCCCTTTTTAATGTTTATTTATTTGACAGAAAGAGACTGGAGCAGAGAGAGAGGGAGAGAGAATCCCAAGCAGGCTTTGTGCTGTCAGTGTGGAGCCCAACACGGGGCTCAATCCCACAAACCTTGAGATCATGATCTGAGCCAAAATCAAGAGGGAGATGCTTACCCCACTAAACCACCCAGGTACCCACCAAAGATTCCCTTTTTTAACCTTTTTTTTTAATTTTTGGAGAGAGAGTAAAAGGCACCCATTTCCTTTTAATAACTATCAGAGCTCATATACTGAAAACCTGCATGTCTATTTCTTCTCTGAGATCAACCGTTGAACAAATATTAACCAATTATTATTTGACACGTAAGAAATTCAACATGCTCAAATAAGTTGAACAACAAGAAAAACGAAAGAAAGCCTAGTACAGTTAGAAGCTATTGTTAAAACAAACAAACAAACAAACAAACAAAAAACGACCTTTAAACTTCCTTAATATAAACCTTTTTAAAAGGAAGTCGCATTAGTGTGTGTACCACAACTACAAATTCAGGAGCTAAGGAAAGGAAATGAAGACATCACCAATGACTAGTCTGATGATCCAAACTGGCAGGTGCTTGATGCTGACTGTGATAACTGACCAGACACATATCTACTATAGAAATGACATGTGGAAAGCCTCAAAGTACCAAGAAGGACAGCAGTTAAGGACAAGTCAGTTAATCTTAGTGTGTAGTAGCAGCAAAGAGTATCTTAAAAAGAGAGTGAGCACACTCAGGCCACCTCCACTGAAGAGAGTTAAATGTTCCTCCTTTAGTTCACCCTCCCCCACCTATCTGGGTACTGGGACTTCTGTAATCATGAAATGGAACTGCTGTCTTGGTAAATTTATCCTCCATTTTCTGCGGAGACAGCAGAGGCCAAATCATGGGAGGTATAGCGGATGGGACTTGCACTGCAACACTTCCCAGATGATGAAATTAACCTATCAGTTAACTGTGCCTCATAAGCAAAATACTTGGGGGGGGGCGGTGTGTGTGTGCATGTGCTCTCTCAACCTCTGAGTGTGTCCCTCTCTCTCTCTCTCTCTCTGACACACACACACACACTCACTCACTCATCACCTATGCTAAAATACCTTCTTCCAAGCTTCTTCTCCACACACCCATCCTTTCAACAAGGGCAGAGCAAGGAAGAGAAGCAGAACACTCAGGAGCAGAAGCTACAGCGTCCTGCATCTCACCAACATAAATCTGAACCTGAAATGTCAATCCAGTTAACTGTCTTCATTACTAATAAAGAATTCCATCATACACTAAAAGGAGGGCAGGGGAAAGTTTACGCATTCCTTGTTGCTCACATTGCGCTTAGGTTATATTTATAAGTGTTTAACGAATTTGTAAGTAATTGTTACAGTATTTTGAGGGTTTTTTCCTACTTTTACAGAGAAAATCTCTGTCCATGTCATGACTTGGCACCCACCCTTTCCAACTGTTAAAAAATGAATTTGAAAGGGAGCATTTGCTGATACATTGCATATAATCTACATAAACATAAGGTGTTGTGGACGTTCAATGTATTCTTATTTTTCCGTAAGTGATGTTCACTTTCATCACTCATGTGATGAAAAAACATTTAAAACCAAATAGCTAAATAAGATGAATATAAAACAGTAGTTTATTTTGAAATTATTGTCTCTATCATGATTTAAATAACTTACTACTAAGAGCCACATTCCAAAGTTGCAGTAAGCCTATCTATTTTTATAAACATGTTTTCTTTCTTCATTCCATAGAAGTGAGGGGCTATCTGGATTCTTTTCAAATGTTCTTATATTATATGTCACTCTAAGGAAGTCTTTTTTTCCAGATAAGTTGTAAAGAACATGTTGTGTTTTGTTTTTGTGTTTTTTTTTCTTTTAATGGCAGGTATTTTATCATCTCTGGCCATTTAGATGATAGGTGTGGGATCCTGTTTTATATGGCACCCTGCTACTGTGGAACTTTTCTTTTAGCTGCCTTAGAAAGCCGTTGCCAAACACAACAGTGGGCGGCAACTGTAAAAACGCTTTAAAACGCTAAAAAAAGAATAAGTGAACAAGCAGCAATCTAAACATAAACTAGACGACTATTCCCATGACCTATATTTAAGGAAAAGAAAAAGAAAATGCAGAGAATTAATAGAACACCGATTTAGAGCCACACTCCCAGTCTTTAGAAGTACAAATCACTTCACACAAATACCCGTAAGCAGTTGCACTAAAACTGTTCTGTCCCATCTCAGATGTTATTTTAAGTTAGAGGAGTCTAATGTCATGACAGTTTCTTCTAAAGTCAGTGGTTACAAGATAAAATGTCCAAAGAAAAATTAGCATTATGAATTCGTTCTGATTTCCAGCTTTTCATTAGCATGACAATGCAATGCAATCGGCAGAATTACATGATAAGACAATCATTGACTACAATAAAAACTGCTCTGCACAGGCCATCTCAGTGAAATCTAGAACACAAGCACAACTATGGAAAATCGAATTGACAAAATGGGATATTCTCGCAATTGCCCTTTGAAAAGACCTCGGTAGGTTGATAGGTCATCTAGAAAATGACTGGCATAACTTTGGAAGACTCAATCCGATAGTTTATTTGATTCAGACATGCTTCTTTTTTACAGATGTTTAACAATTTGAAACACTTTGTCATGCACGTGCCCACATGAGAATTAAAAGTGAAAAACACAGGACATATATTTAGTATTTGAATAAGTATCTTCAGTTATTCAGATCGGACCTGTCAGCTGCAGTATTTAAAAACATACTTTCATCTCTAAGAAAAAGTCTTTTTATCAAAAAGAAGGAAGTTAACTGTGTGGAGTCCAGGGGTCAGTCAATGCATCTGTTAGGCAATCACTCAGGTAAGCCTGCTGAGAACTGGTCAGAGCCAGGTGCTCTGGACTCTGGGCACTCATATGCAGGAATCCACTCATGGGCCTTACTGCCCTAAGTGCTCCCATGCTATTGGCAGCACTGCTGGGATTTCCAAGGTCCAAAGAGGTGAAGTCACTTACTCAAGCTCAAAGCAGAATGCGGACAGCAACACAGTCCCAGAGGTACTTCGGCCTCACCACAGCTGTCCTCAAGAGCCACAATGGGAATTTCATCATTTATTCAATAATACTTTGAGCCTAGGAAGTGTTCATTCAATCTCAATAGGTTAAGTCATGAATTTACCAAGCCTAGAATAAATCATCTTATTTTATGGCCCCATCACACATCTACTTACATTATGAGACCAAAAAGCAGTTTTTCATTACTGCATACAGAGGGACAGCCTTCCCTTTTGCTCTGACCATCTTTTCTCTAAGCTGGCTAAACAAGAAGGATGGTCCTGTAGAAGCGTTCTAGCCTCATTTTTCTAAATGTCACTTAGATTAGTTTCAAGAGTAATCTATCAAACAATTTCCAGAGTTGTGTAATAATAGGATGTGACAATTGGTGACAATTTGCATCACTTCAGTAAAGAAGAGTATTTTGTAAGCAGCCTTATGAAATCATTGGAAAATAAAAAAATCTTGAAGTGGAACATTATCTTAGTAAATTATCTGAAGTAAAATAATATCTTAGTAAAATATTATATCTGAAATACTACTGTGATTGGTCATCAATTAATATTCACAAGAACTCTCCTTTTTTCTGACATTACCCTGAAGTTATACATGTCTTTCTAGTTTTTCTTCAACAGTCATCAAATTTGTGAAATGAACACTAACTGAATCAGAGGCAATTTCATGAAGACTTAAATATGATACAAGGGGCTCACATTCCCTTAAAATTAATGACAGCTCATAAAATAATGGTGAGCAATTTTACAAAATGGCATTGTCAAGGAAATAGGTCTAGTCTCCTAAAGCTCTTTGTGCCTTCCTAAGGAAATTACCTGTGGTCTTCATTACACAGAACCAAATACATGAACAAAAGAGTCAGCCGTCCATACCAAAAAATTCGATGTGACATGTTATTATTATTTCAGGCTGATTGATTCTTTATTCATTTCACAATAACTACTTACTAGGCACTAAGCAGTGGGGGAAGAGTGGCAGACAAGGTCACTACCTCTGTAACTCTTACAGTCTAGGAAGCAGATAATTAAAAAATGTTTGCCGAAATGAGCTATTAACATAAAGCAGGATGGTCAGTAGGGAGTTTGATTTCAACCCAAGTGAGTCTGAGGTAATGACTGCACATCTAGATGAAGCTTATCAGAGAAGGCAGGACCAAAAGTACAGATCTGTTATCCTTTTATTTATTTTTTAATGTTTGTTTATTTTTGAGAGAGAGACAGACAGAGCATGAGCAGGGCAGGGGCAGGGGCAGGGGCAGGGAGAGAGAGACACACAGAATCCGGAGCAGGCTTCAGGCTCTGAGCTGTCAGCACAGAGCCTGAGGCGGGGCTCTAACACAGGAAAGGTGAAATCATGACCTGAGCAGAAGATGGGTGCTCAAATGATGGAGCCACCAGGCACCCCTAGATTTGTCACCCTTTTAAAGTGACTGTTAATGTTGGAAGGACAGGCCAAAGAAGAGAGCACAGGCAAGGAAATTACTGAAGGTAGAATGTTAAGGGAACTTTAAACTTACATGATGTCAAGGATGACAGAAAAAGAGCAGTTGGACAAGTAACTGAATGAGGATTACAGAGGATAACAACCAAGGGAATGAGATGAGAAGATAATCAGTGAACTTAAGTGCCAGGGAGAGACTGAAGGATCCCAGGAATGAGCACAGGTATTAGATAGGAAAGGGAGAGGGATTGGTTTAATGGCTACTAATCATGTTTCAAAGACCAGAGCCAAATCTCAGAAGGGATGATTGTTGCCACATGACTGTCAAATCTGGGTAGGCTTTATCTTAAGAGAAGATTGAGATGACTCCCTTTGTCTTGCTATGACAGATTTCTCTAGCAAATTTAAGTGCTAAAAAAAAAAAGTGACGAGTATGTATCTACATTTCTAATAGGAGATTTTATCTTTAAGGTATCAGGCAACTCATCAATACTTCATTCTAAGAGATAAGAAAGTGAAAGCACCTAAAGATATTCAGATAATTTATGAAGTCAGTAAGTAGTTAATGGACAGCAGGCTCCTAAATTGCTATTTAAGAGCCTTATCTACTCATCATATTGGGCCATTATACTCAGGTAGGCTTGGGATGGAGTTCCCAGTAACTTTTTAGGACTTAATGGATAGAAGATGTTTCATCAGAGGGATTTTTCCTTAATCGTGTCTCAGTGCATGGGCTAATATTTTGGAAAAAAAAAACATAGTAAATTAGTAATTATATCAGGTTAATATTACAATTTACAGTATTTGCTAAATCTTGGCAAAGTTGAATTAAAGATTCAATTAAGGAATTATGGATTTACATACCTGTGGTACCCATCTGGAGGACACAAAGCTGGTCACTTCTATTACAGACAAGCCAGTTTGGGAAAGTTGATTGATAAATTCAATTTTTATGTCTGTAGGAACTATAACCTATGAAAGCATTAAAAATTATCTTATAAGTAATTTGCATAGTGTCTATTGAAGCATAAATAGAAAATTACTTCCTAACAGAAGCAAATCATATTTAAGATGCATAAATTCAAGTAGCAATTGAGGACAAACACAATCGTATAATATATGAAACCCATCTAAGTCTTTAGAATCTTAATAAATATTTTGATTTAGCATTTGTAATAACTATGTTAAACTAGTATCAAACTACCTTTTCATTCTGCAATCCATCCCTAGGTCCAACTTCTACTATTTTAACATACTCAGGGAGTCCAGATAACTGGGATGTTTCCTGAAATGGAAAATACAAGGCAAGACAAATAGGTAACAGTTAGATCATCAAACCTGCTTATTTGAAAAATCAAACAATTACACTTTGTTATAGAAAGTTCTCACCCCAGAAAGCTAAATTCAACACAGTGCTATAATCCAAATATCAAGTTTGTATTATCAGCAACATCATTTTTTTCTTCTAGCTCAGTAATATCCAGTCATTAGATGAAAACTGCAAAGACTAATTTCTAAAATATAACTGTGGAAAAGGTAATATACTTAGGATTTATAGAGCAAATTTGTTGAGTGACTCTCTGTGTGTTGATAAAATTTACTATTGTTAGAATTCATTACAAAAATGTTTCTTTGTATTAACATACTTCTACCAAGCACAGTCTTAAAGATGCCACACTCCATACCTTGAACTTGAGGAATGTGGTTGTGGTTCTCTGGCCTATGCCCAGAAAAGCTGAGACTAGACAAAAAGTTATGCTGCTTATTTATTTTCTCTGTCCCACAGCACAACCAGCACCTAAACATAGCTCCCGAAGTACAGAGCCACTCCAGTATGGTCTAAACCCTCAATATTCCACTGGGAGCACCTAGTTGTAACCCAGTGTAATACTGTTCCACCTTTTGCCCAAATCTGAAATGGCAGAAGGTCTAGACTCTAGAACCTCTGGCCCAAACCAAGTACTATGGACACATATTTAAAAAGACACTAGTTTATGGGGCACCTGGGTGGTTCAGTCAATTAAGTATCTGGCTCTTGATCTCTGCTCAGGCCATGATCTCACAGTTCATGAGATGGAGCCCCACATCGGGCTCTGTGCTGACAGTGCAGTGCAGAGCCTGCTTGGGATTCTCTCTCTCCCTTGCTCTCTCCCTCCCCTGTTCACACGTTCTGTTTCTCTCAAAATAAATACACTTTAAAAATAAATTAAATAAAAAGACAGTTTAAAACAAGAAAAATAGGAACTGCCTTTCTCAATGTCATATCACAGTTAAAATGATAATAATTCCCTAGAATCTCTAAGCTATGTTAAGTGTGGGTAACTACCATCAATTTCTTCAATAGATAGCTGATAGAATCCATCAAAATCAGCAGGACCTGTACTTCAGAGTTGTTTTTGTCTTGCCTTTCAATAGGGATGATGGATGTGGGCCAACCAATGTGTATTGTCTCACTCTGTCCTTGTAGCAATCATCGACATATACTGGTCAAGTGGTCTGGATGCAGAACCCAGTTTGTTTTCTGACACAGAAAATTGCTCGTTGGCCCTTTTAGGGCCATAGCCAATATGTTCTCTTATTGGCACTGTGTGCTAACTCAGCAAAAGAACCCAGAAAATCCCTGCTACAATGTTTACATACCACCCTCAACATTTCCATTAAACTGGGCAATTTAATGAGCAAAAATTAACTAAAAAGGAAAATAATTCTCTCTACATCCTCTGAGCAGGTTGTAAGGGAAGCATGGGGCTCCTCATCTTTAAGCTCAGTTTTGGAAGGCAACCATGAAACCAAGTCTCATTTACAGTGGCCATAATTTCAAGGCAATAAATGACAAGGACAGCATGGAAAAGTGGAACAGAAGCTGATTCTTTGTTACCTTCAGTCCTTAAACAGCAGAAATAAAAAGCAAACAAAACCGACCAATCTTAAGCCATGTTTTTTCATTCCTGCTTTTTCCTGAACCTGCACCTTCAACAGCAATTAGCTTGGAGTATATATACATGGATGAAGAGTACTTCTTTATTCAACAGCAATGTTTTACCAACCACAAGAAACACAGTCTTTTTTAAGGTGGTAACAACATGCCAAATGCAATTAAAAAACTTAAAACACTCCTTTACAACACTGTGTAGCTAACAGAAGCAACAATCTGAAAAAACTGAAGTAGGAACCTCTACCAAGTACAGCCATTTCAGTGTTAGGTAGAAGCTAGATATGAGCAGTGGAGAGAATGCCCTGAGGCAGAGTCCCAATTCCTTGAAGAGGAATGATAAAGACAGGAGCTGGAGCCAAGGGTGTTGACAAATAAACTACACATTTAAAGCTGGGGAGCACAACATCCTGATCTGATGGCTTCTAAGACCTCAGGAGTGACAGACCAAAGAGCCACAGGTACAAACTTGTCCTCTCCTCATCCAGCTCTGCCCCAGTAGAACCCTACACTCATTATAATGCATTCGCACTGCACGTATACAGCCCTGCCTGACAAATGATATGATGATTCCACAAACCTCATAGGGTTAAAAACTCCCCCTCCAAATGACTAGAAACAGCCTCCATTAGAGACCATCCCACTGTAACTCACAGCACTTCCCTAGCCCAGAGAGCCCCCATAATATCCAATCCAATAACAACCTGGGGGCTGGTTCCACCTCCTGGAACCTGCCTGCTCTCCCACCTTAGGAATGTGTTTTCCTTTAATAAAACTGCTTTGTGCTGGCTACTTTCCTTCTAGCTGCCTTTATTTGAGCATGAGCACGGATCCCCTTGTAAATCTTCTCATGGGGAATCCAAGACTGAGACCTCCATTCCTACAAGGCAGACTTTCTCTATCCCATAACAAAAGCAGAATATCAGCTCACTTGATATTAGATTTCTTCTTGAATATAATATTATTCTTCTTGAATAATTCTTCTTGAATATAAAATCCTTGTTAACAGCAAAATAAATTAAACAAATAAATAAATAAAACCCATTAACACTTAAATATGTATGATGTGAGAACCCTCTCTCAATGATCTTTAGCCCTTTTCTAGTCATTACTATCTCTGTATTGATTTCTGTAAGGAGCTTCGGCTACACATAAACAATGTCTACTGGACAAACTCACCTAAGTGCTGTCCAAGTATATAGAAGTGATTCATGACTGATCTCATTATTTTCCCCACCTCATGCCTCTCTTCAGACATTCTCCCACCACATGCTATTCTTCACCTTCTTTCTTACCACTTATATCTAAGTGGCCCATTTATTAACTGTTTTATTTTGGCATATACCCAGCACTCAGCACAATGCATAACACTTAGACTGTGCTCAGTAATTACTTGTTGATTATGCTGGTGAATCTCTTCTGTCACTGGCTTCATTAAAATTGTCATTTTTTTTCTCATCCAATCTGTTGCTATGGCTTCCTAGGTAGTGTTTCTCATCTTGTTTTTCCATGACTAAAATCTTTCAGCATCCAGCAGTCACCTTCAGAGCAATCCATCAGTCTAAGGTAAAATGATTTATGACAAGCCTCTCATCTTCTACCACTGTCTCTACTTCATGCATCCTCTGATTTTAGCCAGGGCAAAATCATGTCTTCCACCCTTTCATGTCTGTATACATGAGGTTTCTGCTGCTTAGAAATACCTTCCATCTGTGAAAAACATTTTCCACCAAATCCGTTTCTCTTCTATATGGACAAAGGAATGGACTACATTTCTCCCCTATGTAACAGTTATATCTGAACAAATTCCAATCAATTGGATGAAATATCCAATGTATATCCCTCCATGCTCCTTGCCTTTCAGCAAGCTTGATGCAGAGGAGCATGGCAAACTTGAAAACTCAAGACCAAACAAAACCAAAAGTAAGTCAACAAAAATAATGAAGTAGCCTGTATCTTTCAATCACTGCTTAAATAACGACTCCATGCCAATAAGAAGCAATCATTTTATACTTTATATGGACAAAAATAAAGTTCAACTCTTTAGACCATTTACATTACAGGTAAATATTTTATAGTTACTAATTGTGAACGATAGTTAAGGATCTGAAATTTTAGCCTGCTTGTAAGCTATCTAATGAGGCAGCATGGATGCTGGTGGAAGGCATAAGACACCTGGGTCAGAGGAAAAATTTTAAAAAAGCTTACTACTCACAACACTCACAGCAAAACCAACAGCTAGAGGATTAGCCTTTGTGCTGGTTCCTCAAGCTCCAAATCCTACAGGGAGAAGCAAAGAAGATGAAGTGACACTTGCACAAGCAATGGGTTACACTACAGGAAAGGAACCCCAAGCACAGTGAACCTGAACCTTTAGTAATAGGCGGTAAGCATGATCTTTTCATGGCTATAGAGGTAAACATGTTTGTTATACTTAACTATGAGCATGCCTACCTTTTGCTCTGCAGGAAGACATTATCTCTATTTTCTAAGACTTTAAGGACACTTAGCCTTTGCTCCAGAAGACTTCTAGCATGTAACGCTGTTCCAAAAAAACAAAAAGGTGTTTGTTCCCAGTTAAAAATACTTTTTTCTAAAGAGAGAGAGACAAGAGAGAGAAAGTGCATGAAAGCGGGGGAGAGGCAGAAGGAGAGGGAGAATCTTGGGCAGACTCCATGCCCAGGGTCCCAGTGCAGAGCCCAATGTGGGGCTCAATTCCACGACCATGAGATCATGATCTGGGCCGAAATCAAGAGTCAGGCACTTGACCGACAGGGCCACCCAAGCACCCCCTTCAATACAAAAATTCTTGAAAAGAGAGGTTGGAATCAAGGCAATTGTAACTCTGCTTGTAGACATACAGAAATTTAAGACATGTATGGAGAATTACTTCCCAATAGTAATCACTCTTCATTTTTATACCATCTTGATTTATGGCAAATTTTCCCAATAAGTAAGCCACTCTGTTGGCTTCTGCAGTTATGAACAGAGCCTGGGACCAAACCTGTTCAATTTATCTCATGAGACATTTAATTAAGGCTACTCTCAACAAAACTATAAGTAGTAGGATAAAGCCAGCCAGCAGTATTGACCTCAGCCATGCCCCCTCCTCCTCTGAAGGGTCCTGGACCCAACCAGCTGTATAAATCCTATGCAGTAGAGACTCTGCACCAGAAGCAGAGTTGTTTACTTTCTGTCCATTTTATGATGGTGGATATGTTGCCATGCCCACTACTATGATCCATCCAGATAGCAATGATGGTAATCCAGATGATGGAAGTTGATCAGCAACGTGATTCTAGGGGATATTAGAATGTGGGCCTCGTGTGATTCAATCAACACAATTCAGAGCACCTAAAGATCTGTCTTTGATTTTTCAGTCTATACACGTCCAAATGGCAAATAAGCTAGTGCACTGACCACACCCCAAAGTCAGTTAAAAAAAAAAAAAAGGAATATCCTCAAGTTCTGAGTGGGTAGGATGATCACACTCATTTTTAGTTCTGCACAACTGTTACAGAGGTTGTGAAACCACAGCAGCCCTGTGCACATCATCAGGTTTTAGCTTAGCCAAAATATCATCCAACCAGGCCAAGGCCTCTGGAAAAGCACTGTAAATAGAAGGGTGCCACTGAATCAGTAGCTTTGCTTTAAGCAGCAGGGTGGGCAGGAGAGGGCAACTGCTAACTTTTTGTGTGTAAAGCTGAGATTGCACTGGGGACAGGCTTACCACTTTCTTGAATATACCATTTCTATTTGATTAGTGAGGCCTGTTGAGGTTGTACTACCTTGTTAGTCATTTCCAAAATGAAAATAGGCCATAGAGTCACAACGTCCCATGACTCAGGTGTCCAATTTCAGCAAGAGCTCAATAGCAAGGTAATACCTGATTTTCAAAAGATACCTGGTAGCTCTGTCAGGGCAGTGAGAAGTACAAATTCCTAAGCAGCACCTCTAAGTGGATGCTGCCTGTCTTTGGTCAGAAGGATTCAGGGATTCCCAAGCGTATCTTCACTACATGCAGCTCTTCCTAACTGAGGTGATCCCCTCTGGCACTTATGGGACAGACAACTACAATCCCATCACGTGTCAACTCTTACTATATGTTCAGATGTGGAATCAACAATACATTGCATTGGCCTCAACAGCCCCACCCAAAAGGTTACTTTGATTCTCTTTTCCCATTGGGAACACTGCCCAAACCTCATCAGTTGAAAACAGGACTCCCACCCATGGGATTGAGTAGGACGCTGACACCTTTAGATGACAGCCAAAAATGTTTGAGTCCTCCCTCTCCCCAAAGTTCCCCAGCATACTCAGATGGATGATCTCCATGAACTAATAATCATCTTTTTCCTTAAAGCAGATGGAGGAAGAAGACTGGAAATGATCCAGGGGCACAGAGGGAAAGATTAGTTCCATAGCAGTAAGGCACCTTTACTTTCTATTTTGGGCAGCATAGTAGCTGCTCACCAGTTCAATCAGATGAACTTGCAATGTTTGGAAACCACACAAAGTACTACATTACACATCAAAATCATCATTACTGGGGCACGTGGGTGGCTCAGTCGTTTAAGCATCCTACTTCAGCTCAGGTCATGATCTCATGGTTCATGAGTTCGAGCCCCGCGTTGGGCTCTATGCTGACAGCTCCGAGCCTGGAGCCTGCTTCGGATTCTGTGTATCCCTCTCTCTCTGCCCCTCCCCCACTCATGCTCTGTCTGTCTCCCTCTCAAAAATAAATAAACATTAAAAAAATTTTAAAAAATCATCATTACTAACACCATGGATTGTAACCTAGGAAACCCCTGGACTCAGCATCCACAACTGCATTGGTTTCCAGCAGGATAATGAGGGGTTTGTTCCCACTGGCTGGCATGGGCTTGACTTGCACATGATCCACATCTCCTAACTCTTTACCTAGTCACAATATATTGGCTAAGGGAGTTTTGCAAAGTGGCAAGGCTAATGATAAAATTTATCTAGAATTCTTTGGCTCCCTTCTCATTCTCCAATATGTTACCTTTCAGCACTATAAACACAATCTGGGACAGTAGGATTCCCCCATACTAGTCAATGACTGATTCATCTATGGTTCCTTACAGGAACCCCAGCTAAATCTCTCCAAGAGGGCCAAATTTTCTGTAGAGCAGCCAGGACTCACAGACTCAGAGATCTTTTGCTGTCATCTCCAATTATATCTAAGTTTTCCATGAGAGATTGCAGGACAGGCTAAGTTGTAAAAAGGTGCAGTTACTGCTATTCCTCTATCACAATCATTGCTTACCCCATACCCTCAACTCCCAACTGAACCGAAGTTCTTATGATTCACCCAATTTCTTTTCATAACATTGCCCCCATTTATTTCTTCTCTACTCCTAGTAACTGTTGATGGAAAGAGGGAAGAGAATCTTCAGCCCACACAGTGTTTATCTTAGTGCTAGCTGTTACAATGGGTGGACCTGAGACTGTCCACCAGGAAGGAAGTCCCTACCTGCCCCTAAGAAAGTTAACATAATCAAGGCACCGCTCAACCCTTGAACCTGCTTCCTGGAAACCAGGCTGCAACCATCTTCCCAATTTCTCATCATTAACAAGCAATAAAACAGTAGACCCTATTTTGCTCAATTGACTATAAAATCTGGTCAATTTGTTCATTATTAACTTCCATTTTCTTCCCTCAAATCCCTTTAACTCATCAGAAAAGTTTTCATTCTTCCTCTTTCAGGAAGTTATGTCTTCCTCTATACTCCATCCTCGTTAACAAACTGTCACAACCTTTGAAGGAGTAAGATTTTACCCTACATACTAGCTCATAAGCAACTCTGTCACAGTTTTATGGGTGCTGGCAGAAGATATTCAGCTCTTGAATCTGAGACAAAAAATTTATTATTCACATTAATACCAGTCCAAGCATCAGAGCATCAACATTTTCTTTCACTGGTTCCCTGAGCATGACATGAGCAGTGCTTGGGGGAACCTGAGTATTTCACAGTTGGGCAGTTAGCACGCCTGCCCTTTGCTCTGTTTCCCAAGGTTGTTTGCCAGACAAACACCTTGAAAAGACATTTTCAAAGAAATTTAATCAATTCCTTGCTAATAATACATACAAAAATGCAAGAGACCCATGAAGAATTGCGTTTCAACATTCTTATTACTTCAATTAATACTCAGTTACTATTCTCAACAAAACCTCTTAGTCATTATCTAAGAATCTATTTGTCATCTACTCCAGACTCTTCTGATCTCCTCAAACGCAGTAATTTCATTTCTATTATCCTATAACACTCTGTAGAGACTTATCTTAAAATATATCTAGAAGTACCACTTTGCCTATTTCTAAGCCTATTTTGATTATACATCTTCAGAGTCATTAGAATGGACACACACTAAACACTCAAACGCTCTTTGTTAAATGAATAAAGGAGCTTACATCTAACCAGAAAAGTAAGTTTGAAATTTCATCTATCCAATACGTATTAGCAGCATTATTATAGTTATCAGATATGTGGAAATAAACCAACCAAACAAAAATCTGCACCCATAGTAAGCTCACACTTTAGTGGCACAGGGAACTGCATGCTACTTTCTGAGAGCAGGGGGAGTGGGGGCACAGCATTTTTTTTTTTACAGTGAGTATCTAAGAGTTGATAAATGACGTATATGTTCCAAGGAACATATAAGTCTTTTTTTAAGTAGTCTGCAGAAGTTAGCAACATAGTCTTTAAATAGGTCTATAGTTTGAATTTATTTTTATAGCATTAAAAGGTCTATGTTACTGAGCTCAGTGTATCCTGTTTAATGTGGAGTCATGTATGATACTGGTGAAAACAAAAGGTGTATTATCCAGAACAAGGCATTCAAAAAGCCATGTTATATGCTGAATGTATGCCCACATTTGGCATCAGATTTCTAATGGTTCGCTTTCATAGAACAACAACAAAAGGAATACTATCTTGCATTTATATGTTGCTTTATTATTCTAAAGCACTTTTCTATCCACATTTCATCTGTGAAGCTACCCTGTGAGGTAGGCAGAACTGAAAGAGAGATTAAATGACATTCTAAGGTTACCCAACTAAGTTCCCCGGCTCCTTTTCTAGTTTTCTTTAGGATGAGATTAAATATACCACAAACTATTGAGCTTAAGGTTGTGAAATAATGAACCATTCTTTTATGTAGAACATAAATGGGCTGCTTTACTTACATTTTTCAATCTTACATAAAATTAAATGGAAGGCATATTTTGATGAGGGTTTCTCTGAAATCTTAATGGGGTGTGTTCATGTATTTATTTTATATATTTACACATAAAATATATATGGGAGACTTCTATATATACAGTCTATCCTCCTGATGGTGACAGATGATTCCTTATTATTCGCTCTACAAATCCTGCTTTTTTTTCCCCTCTAAGAAAACACCACCATCCACAGGAGAAATTTCCTAACAGATTTTTATATGTTGCACTCACTTCATTTCCTGAGGAGTAATTTTATGTGTAAATAAAGTCTTTATAATATTGACATATCCTGTTTCATAGTCAGTATTCTTCCCACAGAGAACTGCTACACCAGCCAAATCAAATGCTCCCACTACACAGATGAGAAGTATGAATCAGGAAATTGTAAGATTATCTTTTGAAATTAAATTGAACTTTTTAAGGGTGCGTAAATTAGATGTCCACTTTTACAAAGAATCTATTTTTTTTCATCCCATATGAAATATGCACATGGTGCATTTTGTGGTAACATTAAACTCTCCACATTCTGCTATTTGTTATTTCTTAGATATTTCCCTGTTAACCTAACATAGTCAGAAACACAGCATTCTCACTGGTAGGATAGGTATCAACAGAAACATTGGTCCTCTAGAACAATCTAAAGACATTTCTGTCTCTGGTGCCTTTCCAGGATGGACTGAATCAACAAAGTTGATATTTGAAACCCTTCTTTCAGAATATCCATGCCCCAGTGCTCACTCAAAGGCGATCTCTGGCAGTTTAAGAAGAATTTAATTTCTAATATGGTACAAGTAAGTTTGTAATGTACCATTAAGTCACCTCCAACTTTATGAACAATATATCTTAATTTACAAAATCAAAAGGTCAAAGAAGGTCTCTACTTACCTTTTAATAATTTTTGACAGCCAAAAGGAAAAGGGGAATATATCCAGTACTTTGTTCCCAACTGCATTCAGTCAATGTTTAACAGAGATTAAGAACAAGATCTAAAAATGTAAACACGCTCCTGATGTATGCATGCTAATAATTGTCCTAGGTACTAAATGGAAAATTAATGCTGGGCATCAGTGCAGATATAAAGCATAATTCAACATGAATTCCTTCTTGAAATATGTAAATGTTATGAGCACTTAAATAAAAGTAGTTACAAAAAAGCATAAGAACATTATATAAGATTATCTTCCATAACAGCAGATTGAAATATAGAATGATGAACAATATGAGATCTAAATTTATCAATTATTTTTTTAATGAGGCTCTTAGCATCTCCATCACTGGAATTCATTTCCCCGTTAAATAAATTCCATTTTTAAATGTGTCTTAAGCAATAAATGTATACATACATACTTAATATTCATTCATGGATTGTTTCAATATAAATCCATAACTGTATTATAAATCCAATTGTGTATGAGGACTGAAAATACAGATTAACACAGACTGTGTGAACAGTTTATGAAACATGGATGGTAATAGAAACAAAAGTGGGATGAAACACATGTAAGGAGAAAAACTGAAGAAATCAAGAAAAATAGTTTTTAATCCAAGAATTCTATAAACTGTCCAATAAAAGCATTAAGATAAATTTCAAAGAATCAAAAAGAAAAACTTCTATGCATTGAGATAGCATGAGATCTTGTACACATAGTTATGCTTTTTTTTTTAATTTTTTTTAACGTTTATTTATTTTTGAGACACAGAGAGATAGAGCATGAACGGGGGAGGGGCAGAGAGAGAGGGAGACACAGAATCGGAAGCAGGCTCCAGGCTCTGAGCCATCAGCCCAGAGCCCGACGCAGGGCTCAAACTCACGGACTGTGAGATCGTGACCTGAGCCGAAGTCGGACGCTCAACCGACTGAGCCACCCAGGCACCCCTAGTTATGCTTCTTTAAATGGTTGCTGTTACTTAGGCTATTTAGTTTGAAGAAATGAAATTATTTATTCCTACATTCATGGCAATTTAACAATAAAATAAAATAAACTTTATGAAAAATTAGCCAACATCATCTATAGATTTTTATTACTGTTATCATTATTACTGTATTAAAGATTAAGATAGTAATAAAAGTGTTAATTAGAAAACCCAAAAAAAGTTTAACATGAAATATTTAAAGTATAGAAAGTTACCTTTTCCTTGGTGTCTTTGCCAATATATATTTTTTAACCACTACAATTGTTTTTGCCTTTTGCAGACACAATAAACAGCCAGATTGATTGAAAACGTAAATGCGCGCGCGCGCACACACACACACACACACACACACACACACACACACACAAACAGGAAAAACTCCAACTCCCAGGAAAAATGTGGGCTATGTCATGTAATACACCAAGTTTCATCATAGAAATGTTTTTAGGATGTTAATATTCTCAAAACACTGGCTTATAATAGAACATGCAACTAATTATGTTAAGCTAGCCATACAAGCAGGATGACTTTATAGCCACAAAGTTTAAGAAAACTATTGGAATACATTAACTTGTGTCAGAGCTTTAAAGTTCATACACCCAACGTGGTACGGCAGTGCTTTTGCTGGGGAAATCTGGCTTATTTGGCTAAGAAGCCACAATTCATTATTGTAAATAGTTGCTTAAGTTTGGGTTGCCATTATCATTGGCAAAAAGCAATTAAAGTGCTTTAAGTGACTTTTTGGTTTTGCCATGTTTACTGTTTAACAATGGCAAATGATGAAATCACATGAGAGATGTGCCAGGGAGTTTTCAGCTTTGTAATACTCTTTATTAAGTACAATAAGACTAGATACCTGAAGAATCCATTCAAACTTTGAATAAAGTTTTTAGATGTTAATGAAGTCCCTTTGTCAAAACGCTCCTTTAGGTAATATCTATGTTCTGATTAGCAAAAATCAAAATGCCTGAGAAATACATGGTCATAGACATACACCAAAAATTCTCTGGAAATAATACACATTAATAGTTTGTGGTGTCTCGTATCTCATCATATGTGAAGTTTGACATTTGTGAGTGATGAATTGTTGAGTGCTAAAAATCGTTGAATAAGAGACTGATAGAGATACTACCACATGCTAGTGAAATTAGGTGGAATCTCTATCTTTGGAAATTTTGCTTTCCATTATTAATGGACTATAGTGCATGTTTGAGTATGCTGCTCAGCTATCCCTTTCTGTATGGAGACATTCCCAGAAGCCAAACCTTTGGCAGTTGAGGACACTTCAGTTAGCCTTTTTTCAGGGAATGCCCTCAACTAAGGAGAGCCACCTTACCTACAGTCTCATCTCCTCTCTGTGATCATCCAGAGTGGTTTACACAGGGATTTAACAGCCCAGCCCCTTTGCTGTACAACGGCACTGTGCAAGGCAGTG
Organism: Prionailurus viverrinus; assembly: GCF_022837055.1. Classification (NCBI taxonomy): domain Eukaryota; kingdom Metazoa; phylum Chordata; class Mammalia; order Carnivora; family Felidae; genus Prionailurus; species Prionailurus viverrinus. The sequence goes on from NC_062565.1 coordinate 52,980,626, forward strand.
CCACAGGACCTTATCAGCTCCGAAGACCCCAGTGGGACTCAGACCTTTAGTGTCTGTCACAGTTCACTTCTTCCTCTGCCTTGTCCTGCCTGCTCTACTTCCTCACAAGTACTATCAAGGGCACCAACCTTCTGCACACAATTCCTCCTCCAAGAATCTGTTTCTTGAGGAACCAGACCTAAGAAGATTGGAGCCAGAAGTGAGCTGAGGAAGTACACTCTAAGATGGGATTGGGGAGATAGAATACTTATTATTTATTTTTCAGTTAGTCCTCCTCCTTGGAAGAAGATGAGACATTAATGGTCCCTGGTAACCTGTAGTAATGCCACTGTTGAAAGTTTCACTGGTTCTACAACAGGATAATCTTTGTCCCCCAGGGGACATTTGGCAATGTCTAGAGACATTTTTGGTGTCACAAGTGCTGGGAACTACTGGCATCTAGTGTGTTGAGATCAGGTATACTGCTAAACATCTCATGATGCACTAGACAGGCCTCCACAACCAAATGTAATCCCACATAAATGAAAAGAGTGTTGAGTGTCAGGCATCCTGATCTATACAACTGAAGTTATTGAAGGTTAAGGTTGTTCCATCAATGATGTTAGCTGCTCCAATAAAAAGTCAAGATCCATCTCCTGGTTTACATAGCTGAGCCAATTTTCAGACCAAAAACCAAATACCTCAGGGAAAAAGAAAAAAAAAAAAAAAAGAAAGAAAGAAAACCAGATTCCCATGTGAAATAACCTGTACTACTACAGCAACTATATGAGTCATTTAATTAATTACTCTTCCATGAAACGGAGATCATAAAGGGTTAATATTCAAAATATATCAAGAACTTGTATGGGGTACCTGGGTCTCTCAGTTGGTTAAGCATCAGACTCCGACTCATGTCACAATCTCATGGTTCATGGGTTCGGGTGCCGCTTCCAGCTCTGTGCTAACAGCTCAGATCTTGGAGCCTGCTTTGGATCCTCTGTCTCCCTCTCTCTCTGCCCCTCCCCTACTCATGTTCTGTCTCTCTGTCTCTCTCAAAAAATAAACATAAAAAAAGAACTTATACAACTCAACACCAAAAATAAAATAATCCAATTAAAAATGGGCAGAGGACCTGAATAGACATTATTCCAAAGAAAACATACAAATGGCCACCAGATACATGAGATGATGCTCCATATCACTATCATCAGGAAAATGCAAATCTTAACCATAATGAGGTTAATCACCTTACACCTATCTGAACGGGTAGAATCAAAGAGACAAGAAATAATAAGTCATGGTAAGGAAGTGAAGAAGAAGGAACACTCATGCTCTGTTGGTGGGAATATAAATTGGTGTAGCCACTGTGGAAAACAGTACAGGGGTCCTCAAAAAGTTAGAAATACCATATGATCCAGTAATTTACTCAAAGAAAATAAAAACACTAATTCAAAAATATATAAGTATCCCTATGTTTATTACAGCATTATTTACAGTAGCCACAATACTGAAGCAACCTAAGCATCCCTCAACAGACAAAGAAGATGTGGATAAAGAAGATGTGGTACACACACACACACACACACACACACACACACACACACAGAAATATTACCCAGCCATAAACAAGTATGAGATGTTACCATATGCAAAGACATGGGTGGACCTAGAGGGTATTATGCTAAGTGAAATAAGTCAGACAAAGACAAATATATGATTTCACTTACATGTGGAATCTAAAAAACAAAAAGCAGAAACAGACTTATGAATACAGAGAAATAATGGCTGCCAGAGGGGAAGGGGGTGGGAGGATTGGCAACATGGGTGAAGGCAAGTGGGAGGTACAGGCTTCCAACTGTGCAATGAGTAAGTCATAGGGAAAAGTACAGCACAGGGAATATAGTCAATGGTACTGTAATAATGTTTATAATGACAGATGGCAACTTCGCTTGTGGTGAGGACAGTATAACATGCTGACTTGTTAAATCAGTAGTTGTACACTCAAAACTAATGTAACGTGTGTCAACTATACTTCAAATAAAAAATAAGACATTGGCAAAGCAATGAGAAAAAAACAAATGAAATATAACGGAGATCAAAATAGCTACGAAGAATTTTGGCAAAGCCATGCATACTGCTGCACATATAGTGGTCATTAGACAAATAGGCCCAAACAGTATTTTTTATTCATTCATTTATTCATTCATTCACTCACATGACTCTAGCTGCACAGCTGACATAGGCAAAACCCTATTCTATAAATTGCTCTAAGAAAGCCCATATGGATATGGAAATCAATTTTCAAGGAGTTACCCTAGTGAGAACATTCCTAAAATAAATCATTAGTAACTCTAGTAGCTTTGTATCTAATACTACTCCTGAAGCAACTCTTCGACGTCTTTTAAAAACCATCATGGAAGGGCCCTTCAGTGTGGTAATGAAAACTCTCAAAACAAACGACCTGGCTCTACCATACACATGATGCACAAAGCTGGTTCTACCATGTACTTTGATGTACAAAGTTGAGGAAATAATTTGATTACTATTCCTCATTTTCCTCTGTCTGAAGTGGGAAGGTGACTCTCCTCTGAGCCAAGTGGTCCTTGGCTTATATGTGTATTGTGAAGATAGAATATGAATATATATCATTTAGCATTTAGCTCGGTGAGGAGTTAATACTTGATCGATGTTTGTCATGTGACATGAAGCTAACATGAAGACATGAAAAGCTTTTCTAATATTTTAAAGGAAGGATAGTTTAAAATTATTTCATTATCACTTTAAAATACACCTATTTGTTTAAAATTTACAATGAAAGGAGTCATTGCCGATAGCAGACCAGATTACCTTATAGAGTTCTAGCCATAATCAAAGTAATACATGGAAATTATTCAAGGTCTTTCAACAAGGAACTCAAAACACTTTGGAGACAGTATCCTATTCTGGAAGCTGCCAACAATTTTATCCACCTCCAGTGCTGACACCATCAACTCCACCCATCCTGTTCCACTTGGCAATGTCAACCTCAGTTTGAACTTTTGAGAGGCGACAGAGGGGCACTCACTTCATTAAGAGGGTAAGTAAGAGCTCATATTCAAAACCTGGCTGAATAATGCCATAAATGAGCACAGGAGTCAGTTTTTTACTTGTTGGAAACGTTCTCCTGGAAAAAAAATGAATTTAACGGCAAATTAAATACATTAATAATTCTGATTGGCACGATGTTCAAGGCAAGACTATCTAAAAAATCCCTGCATCATACTCTTCACAAACTAGATTTTAATTTCTCTTCTTTCACCCCAGGGAGCTTCCTTTCAACTTCAAAGAGTAGTATTGGGGTATGGAAGATCTAAATTCAAACAGACAATATACATCTTTTTTGTAGAACACAGAGCCAGCAGATGAATGGTTGACATTCATACAACAGTATAAGGTTTAAGATGACCAACGCCCTTGAGCAAAAAAGACTTCACAATGCCTTAAAACAACCCAATTACTCATTTTGTCCTCATTCTTGAAGTACACTGATTATTCTAATTGTCACTACAGGTAATGGAAGAGAAAAGCTTCCTGATCTCAAAATCAGAATTTTCAGAAATCTGATCATTTGGGACATTCAAAACATATGGGAAATAAAATACACTGAAACACAGCAGTGGAGGGAGGCTAGACAATTTTGAAAAAGTTATACCAATGCATATGGCCCCTTGAGGCAGGACCAGACCAGGACCCTAAGGTGATTATGTCTATAACTGAGACTTTAGTGTGTCCCTCTCCAGCCTATCCTTCTGCAGGCTTTCACATTTCAGTAAATTGCATACTTTTAAGCTGCTGCTGCAGACTGCAGATTTGTGCCCCCCACAAATTTGTATGTTGAAACCTAATATCCAATGTGACAATATTTGGAGGTAGAGCCTTTGGCAGAGCCCTCATGAGTGGGATTAGTGTCCTTATAAAATAAACTCTGGGGTCCCCTAGGTTGCCCCAGAGGATTAAACATCAGACTCCTGTTGATTTCAGCTCAGGTCATGATCTCACGGTTTCATGAGTTCAAGCACCACACCAGGCTCTGTGTTGGCAACGCAGAGCCTGCTTGGGACTCTCTCTCTACCTCTCTCTCTGCCCCTCCCCATTCATGCTGTCTTAGTCTCTCTCAAATTAAATAAACTTAATTTTTTAATGTAAACAAATTAAAAAATTCAAAAAAATTATTTTTAAAAAAGAGACTCTGAAGAGCCCCCACTATACTTCCACCATGTGAAGACACAGAGACAAGACAGAAAGACAGCTTTCTGTGAACTAGGAAGTAAGTCTTCACCAGACACTGAATCAGTAAGCACCCTGACCTTGGACTTTCCAGTCACAAGAAATGAAAAATAAAGTAGTTGTTTATAAGCCATCTAGTTTATGGTACTCTAGATAGTAACTCCAATGGACTCAAGTAACAGCTAAAGCCTGCACATGGAACCATCCTCAAAACCTCTCTTCTTCATGTGCCCTCTCTCAGCCTGATCAACAAACTGTGTTCTATCTTTTCAATAATCATCTCCAAGGCAGCAACCTCATTAACACTGCAAAACATACAATCAATCGCATCATTCCTCTGGTTCAATACCCTCCATGACCTTCCTTTTTTTAGAGAAAAATCCAAAGTTTTTACCATGGCTTTTGAGGCCTCCAAGATATTATACCTTATTACTTTTCAGAGCTGCTCTCCCACTCCTCCTTCACTCCTGCTCCAGCCACACTGATTTCCCCACAGTGCCCTCAACCCCTGGGCACTTGCACTTCTCCCGCAGGACTGCTCTTCCCCCTTGTATCTCTGTGTCTCACTCCCTCCCTTTCATCCTATCTCAGCTCTCTGTAGAGCCTATATAATACGGAAAAAAAGAAACAAAACAACAAAAATCCTCCTTACCATTTTATCACCCTTAATCTTCATTATTCTTCCAGTACTCATCACCACCTAGCACGTTATGAGTATGTCTATTTATCTATTGTCTGTCTCTTCCCATTAGACTAAGAGCCCCTTGAGCGTATGGACTTAAGTTCACTGCTATATCCCAGCTTTCTGAACTTAGTCTGGCATATGGAACATGCTCAGTAAACACTTATGGAACAAATAAATGGATATGATTTATTCAGAGTTCACAGAAGTTAGTCATATAATAGAAGATGTTCACAGTCATTATGGCTTAGAAAACTAACAAAAATTTACTCTACATAGTGCTCCCTGATACTCTGAGGAAGACACTTAGAATCATTATTTGCACATGAATGGTCTAAGGGAAGCTTTCAAAAACTCCAAAGAAGCTGCATGTGGTAAAGAAGCTTCAACAAAAGAAGTTAGGTCAAACATCTGGGCCACTGCTTTTCTAAAAAATAGAATGTCCTGTGGTCTAAAGGAATATACGTGTTTTTGTTGTCAGTTCTCCTCAGCAGGGTGGGATACAGTTGAAATCATCCACTGGTATTACTGGCTATGATAGATCAAAATATATCCAGAGTCTTGGTCCTGAAGCTCTAAATACCTACTAGAGTACAGGCGTGGGGTGGGAGGGGGGAGGTTCCCTCTATTAGAGGAGGAAGAGTTGTGATCCTTGTCATTAGCGTCAACTTACAAAGGGCTCCTTGGAGTTCTGTGACTATTAGTTAGCTGGGCTTTCTTTATCCATTCATTTCATCAGCCCTGGCATACTGCAGTGAACAAAGGACCCCTTTTTTGTGAAGTTTACAGACAACAGCAAAAAATAAAATAAATGTGCAAGTGTCATAAAGAAATCAATGAGGGAAAGGGAAGAGGAAATTGAAGGACAGGAGACATGTTTCAAGTTTACATAAGAAGGTATACTTTGAGAAAAGAATAGAAGGAGGTGGATGATGGGATTGAGTGCCAAGTTATACAGATGTCTAGAAAGGGCCTTCTAACAGCCACGTTCTCCAAGTTGATTGGGGGAAACACATACGGTGTGTTAACTGCTATAGGAGGGGCCACGTGGCCAGTGTAAAATGGAGAAGAGTGAGCAAGAAGTCAATTAAAGTAATACAATGAAATAAAGAATTTGGAAGTATAGAGAGGACCCGGGTAAAGACTTATTCCCAGGCTGATAGAAAGCCACTGGAGCACTTTAGAGAAGAAGAATGACACAATAGGAAGTGTATTTTACTAAGCTCACTCTGGCTGCTGTATCAGTAACAGACTGGTGGAGGCCAGAGTAGAAACAGGAGATGAACAGAAGGTTACGGTAATAATGCAGATGAGAGAGAATGGTGGCTTGGTTAGAATGGTTTAGAGGTAGAGGAAGCCAAAGGAGACCCTGAAGGTACAACTTTTCACCCTAACAAAGTGTCTCTTGATTTCCAGGCTAGGCAGGACAGATGAAAAACTTATATCCTGATGTTCCCTGGAAGTCTGACAATGTAAAATGCAAAAGAAGTCAGAATACTTATGAGAGGGAAAAAGTCCCAAGTGTTTTAAAAAAGGAAAATAAATTGTTAAATTTATTCAAAATCTGCTTCCCCATTAAACTCCTTCCCACCTCCATCCATTGAGAAGACTACTGCTATCTTCCTGCCTGGAGCTTCTAACCTCAGGCCAGCCTGAAGCAAAACAACTACATTAGGTTGCCTGGCAACACCAGCTGTATCCTGACAGTTCTTGCCCCGCAGCAACCCCAGCCCTGCATTAGGTAATTTCTAGACTGCTTCTCTGACTTCTCACCTGTCTCTGCGTTCTAACACGCTGACCTCTCCTGGCCCTAATTCTAATTAAAACTTATGTTTTGTTTCCTTAGGGCTCTGAATCCAACTGATGAGGTTGCTACTGGCTTTATTACACTTTGCTTTCCAGGTGGCCGATTTCATTTTAGAGACACTGTACCTCAAACCCCAGAGGTGTCTCTAATGTTGGAAATGTGAGCAGGCTGGTGAGGGGTGGTCTGGGGCCGCTGAATTTCTGATCCTTCTTAAATCACATCACGTGAGTGTTTGCTCATTCCATGTAAGCCAAAATCTAGCCCTGCTTAAATGTTCTTCATATACTGAGAAGTCGGGGCGGGGCGGGGGGGGGGGGGCAGTACTCAATAAATTATGTTGCCTAAATAGAGTACAGCTGGTACCCACACTGTATTTAAAAATGCTCCATGTACTTCAGACTATGCCTAATTCATTCCACAACCTCCTATTCTCAAGTAGGACAAGTGAGCGACAGGGTACTTTGATAAAAGTTTAACCTGGTGGGGTCAGTCTAAAACAGCCCTGTTTTTCCAGGATTCAGTCTCCATTTAAAGAGACAAGAAACTTAGGAAAGGTCTGCAAAAGAATTAAAGTTGCAGGTATAGCAAAGGTGAGAGGATACAAAGTACTAGAGCTATTTAGGCTATGGTATAGAGAACAGGCAACTACATAACTTAACATGTAAAGGATTACCCTACAAAGGGAGCTTCTGACAACGTTTATTTAACACAGGAATACAAACAGCAGGTGGGGTATGAGGATTAAATTTGCTTCAAGTGAGGGCTATTAAATATTTTGAAGAGTTGTTGTTACAGATGGTTGACTGCAGTAACATGGTCTGAAAAATAAGGTAGCCATACATCCCTTTCTGTTTGAAGTCATCCTGGTTTATACCTGTTGTCCAAGGTCGTTAATATTTTGCCCGTTTCCCTCAAAGTACCCACACTGGAGGAGAGCCTGAGTGGCTCAGTCCATTAAGCATCCAACTTTGGCTCAGGTCATCACCTCACTATGAGTTCGAGCCCCACGTTGGGCTCTGTGCTGACAGCTCTGAGCCTGAAGCCTGCTTCGGATTCTGTGTCCTCCTCTCTGTCTCTGCTCCTTCCCTGCTTGCACTCTCTTAAAAATAAATAAAACATTAAAAAAAATTAAAGTACCGACACTGGAACCATAAATTTTATGATCACTGCACTTAAATTTCCTACATAAATTTACTTTGAAGGAATACAGACTTAATTTCACATCCATTCCTTCTACCCCTACCAGAATACAGAGCTTTCATAGTGACAGGCAAGATTCCTGTCTCTGTCCCTGCATACCACTCTCACAGTCTATCCATGTGATTATGATGACCAAGGATAATCACAAATAAGCAAAGCTATCCTTCTAAGAACGCTTTAATCCCAACATGTGGAATGCCCTAGAAATTGAGCCTTTTCCAGTCCCTACATTTGTGTAGAAATATCTGGGCCATGTGAAAAAGGAGATGTGTTTTCAACCCTACTTCCTCCAAGATGTTTCTTGACTTTTTGTTCTCTCAAATTTTCTATCTCCCAGTGGATCCACCATCCTCCAAACTATCCAAACATCCAAATCTCATCAAACATTTTATGACCATGTCCATAATCTGTCAGGACTATGGTCTTGGTGATCAAAGTGCTATCTTCACCCTGAGGTAGCCCAGAACCAAATTTGGGTAAGCAGACATTCCCATACCTTTCACCTAGCAATGGAATCAACCCCAAGGCACATTTTAGCATCCGAGTCTCTTATGTTGTGACTTCTCAGAGCCACTTGATGAAATAATCATTCTAAGGGAACATCAGTCTAAAGAGCTAATTGTGCAGGATGGGAGGAGAGGCCAGAGAGATATTTTAGTAGAATTAAATGGGGCCTTTTCATTTTGGGAGCAAATACTATGTACATAGCCCTCAATTTAATTTGCCCATTTCTTTTGTTTTTGAATATGCCAAGTTAGATTTAATACTCTCTTATAATCCAGAAAAAGAGCCTGACTAGAGATTTGGCAGAAAGGTTAAGTCTATATGGTAGGAACTGCTATGCATACTCTCCTGCCACCCTCACATGGTATGACCATTCAAGTGAGATCTGGACAATGGAGTATAACAAAAGCGTGTCACTTTCAGAGTGAAGGACGTGGTTCAGTCACTGGAGGATCTGACTTCGACTCAAGTCATGATCTCACTGCTTGTGAGTTTGAGCCCCACATAGGGCTCTGCTGACAGCTCAAAACCTGGAGCCTGCTTTAGATTCTTGGTCTCCCTCTCTCTCTCTGCCCTTCCCCACTCTCACTCACTCTCTCAAAAATAAACATAAAAAATAATTTAAAAAATAATAAAGGACCTTTAATGACCACTAGGAGGGATGACTGGTATGAGAGCAGGTCATAAACTTCTATAAAGCTACCTTATCTCTAACTGTTCCAGATGCTCAAATAGCTGGCATCAAGAAGGAAAGCTTCCATTCAGAGATAAACTTGATTTTGTCTTTAATGATAAATATGAGCCTTTGTTGGAAAAATAAACCATTCCCTACCAACAGAACAAGCCTCCCCAAAATGCAGCATGTTGATTATTTTGAGCTGAAAACAAACAAGGCCCTTAAAGACTCACCAAGGACTTTTTACTTCTCCATTATCTGCCTCTAAGATTTCACAAAGAGGTCCTGGTCCAGGAAGAGAGCTATCACCAAAGATAACTTTTGTAGAGTATAAGCTAAGTGTGGTAAGCTGAGGGGAGCTTGGCAGGATGCCTGTTCACATTTCAACGTCCCACTGTCTCTGTACATCACAACTAATATTTGTTTACCAACTTTTTGCTCTTCCCATCTTCCTCTGAATTATCTTCCTTCCCTTTTAAACTTCAGACCCCTACCCTCTTCTCTTTGGCTCAGGATAACCTGCAAGCCTAATTGCTGTCTTTGAGCCTCTTGTGTCTTTGAAATTAAATTTGGTTACTCTGTCTTGTGTCAGTTTAATTAATAGACCAGCCCCCCGACAACCTCAAACAAACCTAGAAAAGAGAAGGAAAATTTTTCTATGCCTGCAATTGGTGACCATGAAAGGCCCTTCAGCAACTGGACACTGTTCACTCTGGGACTTCTGCAGCTGGGAGATCCTAGGACCCCTGATAAACACCAGCAGAAGGAAAGAATTCTTAACATGTCAGTCTCCCAGAGCTCTAGCTGCAGGGTCCAATGGAAACAAGAGTAGCAAGAGTCCTTTTTCCTTTTCTAAATTTGTGAGGTAGCATTCCTTTTGTCCAACTGTGGCAGCTCTCAGGGGAGTTTGTCAGAAAGGGTCCGGATCCATAAAGGATAATCTCAATCTTCATTTGTCTTGTTAGCGCGGGCAAAGTCCTATTCCAGGAGCACCTGACCAGTGTCAACGACTAGCCAGTTTATGACTGGAGGCAACACACATTCTCAGGAGTAACTAAAGATGCCATTTGCACTATACCATTCTTCCCAACTGTGACCATGAAGATTTTTTGCTTTCTTAGGCTAATACTGGAAGTCAACTTTCTGGACTTTGTGAGGGCTGCATTCTCTGCACTCTCCTTTGGGATGCCTCTTACAGAAAAAAAAGGCTTATTGGTTTGAGTCACTATTAAGAATTTAAGATCCTACTCATCAATGGCCAGATTATGGATCCTCTGAATTAGCTATATTTGAAAAAGAATTTTCTAGAGTACTCATCCTAAATAATTGTCTTACTGGTACCTATGGAAAGACCAAACTACAAAAAAGAATACAAAGGATTATAATGGCTAGCCTTAGGGACTCTTAACAGAAATCAGATTTATAACAAAAATTAAGGTCCACACCCAATGTTAATTCCCCTTCTTAAAAACCACCCCATCTCCTCAGCAAATTCCCAGGCCCTTCTGCAAATAATCAGGAAATGGATCAGCTAAAGGCCAATGTTCAGGGGCTAATGAAACCAATAGTAGAGGTTTTCACCCTACAGTGAACTGGTGTAAGGTTGAATTGGTCACTCAGAAAGGAGAGTCGTTAAATATTTTATACAGACTTTCCTAACCTCCTGCGGTTGACGAGATTCTAAGGAATTTTCTGGTAAAATGCTACATTATTCCCTTACATAGTTAAGGGAAATTAAAATAAATGAAAAATCATGCCCAATTCTGGCAAATCCTGGAGTCTATAGAGGAGACCCTAGGAAAACTGGCAGAAGCCAGCTAAGAGCAAATACTCACGCCAGATTCACCTCTCTTGCATCTTTGTCTGTAGGGCCCGTTAAGAGAGGAAAATAAAATTTCACATCCCTTCCTTTCCAAACCTAGACCCATTGATTATTGATCCTTTCTCTCCCAAGGATAGGTACTGCCTTCTAGCTTGTGTGTCATTTCGTGCCCTGAGAATGTGGCTTGGTATTCCCTCTTTCTTTTGGTTATCTTTAGAAGTGACTCCAGATTTTGTGAAGATGGTATCTCCTGTGCTCTCCTTGAGGGCACCACTTGGGTCCATAGAGTTGTTTAATTCTGCCAGAAATACTTAGTTTGTCCCAGATGAAACCTGAGGAGATATTTGAAAACACTTAATAACTCTATAGTTAGAAATCTGACTACATTGGAATCTGATACCCACAGCCTCATAGGAGATATATATATATTTGTATATGTATATATATGTATATGTATATATATGTATATGTATATATATGTATATGTATATATATGTATATGTATATATATGTATATGTATATGTATGTATGTGTGTGTGTGTGTGTATGTATATATATATATATATATATATATATATATATATATATATATATTTTTTTTTTGTACCTTCTGCTCTGAGCTAAATGCCCAGAGGAAAAGAAAAATATTCCAATGTACTTGGATAGATAGGTCAGTCGTTTATCATCCAGAATTCACTCTAGTTCTTTAAGATTAAAAGCAACTGAGGGTGCCTGGGTGGCTCAGTCAGTTAACACCCAACTTCATCTCAGTTCAGGATCTAGCAGTTTGTGAGTTCGAGCCCCCCATCTGGCTCTGTGCAGACAGCTTAGAGCCTGGAGCTTGTTTCAGATTCTGTCTCCTCCTCCCTCTGCCCCTCCCCCACTTGAGCTCTCTCTCTTTCAAAAATAAATAAACATTAAAAATTTTTAAGAAATATTAAAAGCAAAGGTCTTTATATTAAAAATCTTTGCAAAACCAGAAATGCAACTCCAGGCACAACACAAAGACCACTTAGCCTTTTCACCACTCCCCAAACCTCCTCCATTTATCTCAAAATGCTTTTAAGTATTGTAAAAATTCTAGCCTTAAGGGAGTAAGAGTTCTTCTGGGAAGAACTTGGATTCTTTCACTGTGCCTCTGAAAGGTAAACCTTTTACCTAGCCCTCCCTAGAATTCTTATTTAGGTCATCACTTTAAAATACCAACTTCAGAAAGGTATTTTTTTTTATCAAAAGATAAACAAAACCACAAAAGATTATTTGAAACTTAGAATAAAAAAATCATCTAATGTGCCTTCTCCACAAATACCCATCTCCTGGTTAAAATTTTAAAGTGGAAACTTTAATGTCTGTATTTATATGTTCATGACTGTCTATACGTGTGTGCTGTTTATGTATGGTATTTTCTAACCCTGGATGGTACTGCCCAATTTAATTTATTAGAAAATTGTCTTAAAATTTTGCCCTGTATTATCAAGCAGCTAAAATTGAATTGTTATTATTTCATATTTTAACAATAAGATTTAGTATCAACAGTGTACTTATGTATAACTGGAACTTGATTTTATCTCCTAAAAGTTAAAAAGTTAAAGAGAAAACTAAAAGTTTTCTTGAACTATTGGTCTGACTTTGATAAGAGATAATAAAGTGTTTTCTTTATTTTTTGTGTGTGTTTTCTTCATTTTTTCAGCAATATGCCTAGAAAACAAAAATTTTGATAATTTGTCCTATAAAAATAACTTTGTGTTTCATTTATTTATCAAGTCTTTGATTACTTAAGAAAACTGTGTCTTCTCTATTAAGAGAGCTAATAGGGTTTATGGGTTTGTGTTTTAAACTATTTCATTTTTTGTATTTGCTCTAAATTTTTTTTTTAATGTTTATTTATTTTTGAGAGAGAAAAAGAGAGACAGGGTTTGAGTAGGGGAGAGGCAGAGAGAGAGGGAGACACATAATCTAAAGCAGGCTCCAGGCTCTGAGCTGTCAGCACAGAGCCTGACATGGAGCTAGAACTCAGGAACCATAAGACCATGACCTGAGCCAAAGTCCAAGATCATGACCTCAGGGAGCCACAGTCAGAAGCTTAACCAACTGATCCACCCAGGCACCCCTTCTGTATTTGAGCTGAAGTTGGTTACTTAACTGACTGAGCCACTCAGGCACCCATGTTTTAAAAACTGATATTTTTGACAAATTTCCCCCAGATCGCATTCTAAATGAAATCTTTGACCTTGAACCAACTTTGGGATTTTTTTAGAGGGTCGCTAGAACATATCAAAAGATTTGGTCTTTTTAAAAAAAAGAGATGCTAAACTAATCAAGCTAGGAACCATTGTCAAAAAAGAATACTAAGCATTATTTACATTGTCTTTGTAGATATATATGATAAATGTTCCAGAAATTGTATAACATTCCTAGAAATCTGGTATGTCCTAATAATGTTATCACTTGTAATTCTGATTACAATTACAATTACAATACTGTGTGTGTCACAGAAATAACCAAATTCCTTGTCAGCTACATTATAATGAATTTTCATCTGACCTTTAACATTGCCACTTTTAAGCCTTTGTCACTCACAGTTATTGTTTTACTTTGATGTTTTTGTAAAAGTGTTTCTGCAAAAGTGTTTCCACTTCAAAGAAATTCATGGAAAGGATTCTGTGTAAGTATTGTAAAAATTCTGGTCTTAAGGGAATAAGAGTCCTTCTGGGAAGAACTTGCATGGTTTCACTGTGCCTCTGAAAGGTAAACTTAGAATACATTTTCTGATAACTTGCAGATTATGCCACTGAAGTAACCAATTATAGAACTTCAATGGGGGAAAAAAACTGATGGCTTTGTGACATTGCTAACAAAAGATCAAAATCAACAAGAATTGATTACATAGGACTGATAAACTGATGAAGAGGACTTTAATTTTGACTCTGTTTATATTACTGGTTCCTTACTCATGAGTTTTCCAGATCTCGGAAAAATTGTCCTCCTAAGCTATGACTGAGAGCACTTTAAGCAGAATATATCCTTATAAGCAAAGATTAATGAAATGTTTATCTTTTTCTCCCTACCTGAACCCTCAAGAATTTGGAAACCCTCAGGGAGTTTTCTTAGTTTCATGGCAGAATACTTACTTGCCCAAGTTCTATAAGAATCTGTTGTCTTTGTAACAACAGGACACAATTGGAAACATCAGTTATATTACCAAGGCTTTGAATGAAATATCCTATTTGGAGAATGATGTGTACAGACTCAGATAGGACCAGATAGCTTTAAGGAACTAAGGTTATGTTATAGAGCTAACAAAACCTCTTAGAAAAATCAGTTTGGCACCTTGCTTACAAGGTTCCTAGCAGTCTTGCCAGGTGAATACAGTCACTTCCTGGCAGGTATAGAAACCTCAATATATTTGGAAAACTTGAGAAGAGAATAATTAACCTGAATCTACAGGTATTGCTGGTGAAGACAATGGCAAGTCACTGCCTTGATTTCCTTGCCTTGAGAGGCTTTTAAAAGTTCAATCTGAGATTTTTTATAAAAAGTTCCAGGGGTGCCTGGGCGGCTCAGTTGGGTGAGCATTCAACTCTTGATTTCAGCTCAGGTCATGATCTCACAGTCCCTGGGTTCAAGCCCCACATCAGGTTCTACACTGTTAGTGCTTGGAATTCTCTGTCTCTAACCCTACCCCCCCCCCCACACACACACTCTCTCTCTCTCTCTCTCTCTCTCTCTCTCTCTCTGAAAATAAACTTTTAAAAGTTTGAGCAAAGCATATTTAAAAGAGCCTATATGATCAATCACCATTCTTGCTCCAATTGCATAAGTAATCATGCCAAATTTATTAAAACCAGACTTAACCTGTGAACAAATTAGTCTTCCTATGTACTTAAGTAAATTAATAAAAATGGAATGATTGTAGAGACAAAAACTATGTTTGAGCAAAATACACCTTTGTGGATATCAAATTCTGGTGCTGGTAATCGTCTCTGAGATTTGGTTTTCTACCTATAAATTGGATTAGATTCTGAATTCTTCCACTTTTTCCATTATTTGGCTACAACTCTCCAAATTTACATTTCAAGTTTCTCCTATCTTTTGACTTGGAATCACTGAGAACTAAAATTTCCCTTTTCCCTAAACCATGCAAGCTAGAGTTGGACAATTTGATACGAACTTCAGAGAAATCACAACAGTTTACATATGGACAGTTTTCATGCAGGTTGCTCAGTGACCACTTAGATCACCAAAGACATTCAAACTACAAACCAGGCATATCCATCAGATTGCCTCTGCCAGCCCTCATGGCATCTGATGATGCTTCAAACTAGTCATCTAGAAATTTTCTCAACTACCTGGCTTCAGAACTCAGAAACTGGAATCATAGTCTGTCCCATTATTAACCATTTTCTTCTTTTGTTTCCATAAAAATGTCTCTTATTAAATACCCGATTACACCATAAAATTAACTTTGGGAGTCCACCTGTATCACCACCTCCTGAAAGGAAACACAAGTGCTTAAATGAACTCATCTATTCTCAGGACTAAGAGACTGCTCAAGTGAGATGGAGCAATCTATAACGCAGCTTCTGGACAGTGAACCTTCTTGGTGCAGTTTTACACATGAGACTGAAGGGGTTCAGAATGAGTCTTCCCAAAATGTGCCAGTGTGGCATGTAGATTATTTTGAGCTTAAGACAATCAAGGCCCAAAAGACTGAGAAAGGGCTTTTCACCTCCCTATTAACTGCCTCTAAAAATTTAGATTCAGAGCCTGATCCAGGAAGAGAGCTATCAGAAAAGATAACTATAAAAATTATAGGCTAGGTGTGGTAAGCTAGGGGGAGCTCCACAGAGGCTATATATTCAAATTCCTCTCTGTGTCCCACTGTCTCTGTGTGGCATGACAAACTTGTTTACTTAACTTTTGCCCTTCCCATCTTCCTATGAACTGTCCTTTTCCTCTGAAGACCCAGATCCCTACTTCCCTTCTCCTTGGTTAAGAATGGTGCTTAAGCCTCAATTGCTTGGCTATCCTTGAGCTTCTCATGCTTTGTTGGTTTCCCTTTTGTACATTTTTTTTTTCATTTAACTACTAGACCCGCCAAAAGAACCAGGGCAGGGGGATTTTTCCAACCCCTGCACATCTAAACATAGCTTTATATATTCTTTTCTTCCTTTGTTCAACAATTCATTCATTCATCCACAGTTTGGAGTAGAAAATAGTAAGGAAGAGAAATGAACAGGAAGATATGCTCATTTACAAGAAGAGTAAAAAAAAATCTATAGAAAGCAATGTAAAGTAAGACTGTCATTCTGTATTATGAACAAGGTAGTATCAAACTGCTAAAGCAAAACCACTCACTTGATCAAAGACTCGGATTTCTATTTACAAATCCCAGAGCTTTCTTAGGACTTTAAAGTAGGGCCAATATAATCAGAGTAAGACTATAAAGGTGTAATGCAGTATGTCTTTCCAACTCTAAGAAATGATTTCCAGTGGCTCTGAATAGCTAGACATCATCACTGTCCCTTGCTATTTCAAAAAAAAAGTTATGTTCCAGTATGTTCTGTATTATGTGAATTTCATGTTCTGTTTCATGTGATACCTATAAGCTATTCTGTCCAAATTCCAATTCCAGCTTTTTATAATTTCAGCTGTGATCTACGGTTCATTCTGTTAAGACTTCTCCATAATCCCTCCGTTCCATATTATATATACACCTTCAGTGCTTCCTTCCCTCCCTCACATCCTAACACCTTCATTTAATCACTTCTTAATCATTTGCCTGAAAAGTAAACCCTCCAGTCACTTATTGTTTCCTTCCAGATGCTGCTGTGGAATGACTCCCCAAAGGCTTCACCTAACATTCCATCCATGTTCATCTGGCTGTGCAGACTGTGATTCCAGGACTCTAAAGCTTTTAAGCTCTTTCTTTCCAAGAAAACTCATAGCTAACACCATTATTTCCTCACAAAAACAGCTAACATCTGCAGTCTGAAACATCAAAACAAAGAAAAAAAATTGCACAGTTCTGCTAAAGTTGGATGCAAACTTTATCAGCCATTTTAGGCAATAAATCAGTGTTCTCTTTTTTTCACTTTCCATTAAAAAATAAACCATGGTGGGTGATTTTCAATTTCCCCTCAGAGGAACAATTAACAAACAGGTTACATGCAATGACTAATTAGTCTTTATGCCCCCTAGCTAAGCAAACTAAGCTTCTATTTAAAAACCTAATCTCTAACAAAATTTATCAGGTTGCTCAATAAAATTTAATTTTATTCTGTACGTAATAGTTCACTTTAGCAGCATTATTTATTCAATTTATTCAGGAAGCAAATACCCCAGCAAACTGCTTATTCTAAACTGATAGCGTTCAATTTTTGTTAAAGTTATTCATCACAACTCTCATATTAATAAACTTGCATATAATTAAACTGTATTCTTAGAAAACAATTTTTAAGACTTTGATCTTTCTTCTTTTACAATCTTAATGTAGATTCTTTTTTAGAAATAAGGTCCCTAGAAGACTGAGACAAACTTCAAGCCTCCTCATTCCAGCTGTTTCCTGTATAGATCATAATGGCCTTTAGTTATGGGCAATTCCTTTAGATCAGTATTTCTCAAATTTTAACGTGCATGTGAATCCCCTGTGGAGCTTATTAAAGACAGTTTCTTGGGACCATCTCCAGAGATCATGATTCATTAGGTCAGGTTGGGTCCATGAATTTGCCTTTCTAACCAGTTCACAGATAATGGTGATGCTATTGATCCAAGGACCACAAGTTGAGAGCCATGGGTCTAGTTTAAGACAACTTAAAAGAAAATCTGTATGATTATGCTTAAGAGCCCATCACCATCAACTACAAAATCCATAAAATCCCTCTACCAATGTAAAAAAGATAAAAATTAAAATCACAATCCTTATAGTAATATCCATTCTAATCCCATAGTTTGAATAGCACTTTCTTAACCCCTTTCTTTCAAATACCATTATTTAATGTCTAAGTGGAAATGCTTTATCTTCCCTCATCTGGACCATTACAAATCGGTCTTTTCAGCATGTGACAGAGTAATATATGAAATTTTAAACCATAACACCAGAATCTCAAACAATTCTATAAATTCTCTTTATAAAGTGTGCAAGATATTTAAACATTTTTCTACCTGTCTTTAAAATTTTCAGTGATATTTAAAAATACTAATGATGATAGCATCTATGTATATTAGAACACACTAAAAGAAACACACACACACACACACACACACACAGTCATTTTTATGCTGAACAGCTTGAGAGAATGGGAGAAAGTTGTTCAGGAAAGACCTCAGGATTTGCTGCCCCCCACCACCAGGCCATCTGCCCTCTAGGGCATCTTTTTAGTCCTTGTGGAGGGAAACAGTTGGAACATCAATGGCCTGATTTACACAGGTTTGATGTAGCAAGAGTATGTCCTACTGTCCAAAGTGATACAACAGATGCAATAACTTATGGTAGTCATTTCAAAGTTTCAAATAATATCCTGAAATCTCAAGGATACTCAAACATATCAGTAGAATAAGCCAAGAAATCAACTACAAGGTAGGCAGGGTAAACAAGCAGATACTATAGGAGATTCTATCCTATTTGACGCCTTCTCCCAGATGCCCACTTTTTAAGTGGCTTCTCCCAGTTCTTCTTATATCAATCTCAAATACAATATTCTTAATTGCTCCAGGTCCTTAATTCTCTTTGCCCAGCTCATCAGTTCCATCCTCCCTAGTTAGAGTGTTCTAATTCCAAAAAAAAAAAAAATCAAAGTTTTGATATACCACAATTTACCCAATATTAATAAATATGAACTTACATACATCCATAGCCTTAAACTTATATACATGGGGACGTACATTCATACACTCGCAAACACGTTTGGACATGGATGGGATGATTTTCAGTGAGTAGATATACAAGCCCGTGATTGAAAACCTATTCACAGGAACAAGCTCATGAGCTATGTTTGTCTTCATGAAAATTAGAGCAACTAAAGTGTATTGATACTTGGAAAACATTCAAATGTTTATCTAATTACAATGAACAAATTATAAACTAGGGTTCTAATAAAGTATTTTATGTGTTGATGGGGATGTTAAAGCCAAAATGTGAAAAATAAAACACACACCCCATAGACCAAATTTAATTATACCCTGCCACAACTGAAATACAAATATCAAAACTATCTAAGAATAGGATCAGTTTTTCTGATTTCCAGCTTTTGTAGTTTTTATAGTATATGAGAATTGTGTAGTTCATTAAATATTAGGCACAAATTTAATTTTGCACACGGTGTTTCCTTCCTGGGAATTAATGACATATCTGTATTCTAGCATGTCCCAGAGCATTTTAATCATTCCAGACTCTCTAAAAAAGTTCTTGGCATTCACTTTCTACTATCCATGTTGGTTTAACAGATTTGGTCTCCAACTACATTATGAATCAGAAAACAGAAAAAAGTTATTACATGTAGCTTGAGTAATTAATTCATCTGATACCAAGGTTTACCTGTGGCTTCATCAAAACTAGCTAACCAGGACTTCCTACAAAATGTATGACAACAATCATTTTTATTTTCCTTTTCCAACAGTTGAAAAAGAAGCTCCTGGTCTTCGCTCGCTTTTCTTTTTTAGTAAAAGAACAAGTGGCATCAAAACTCATAGGGCTTATGGCTTCCTCAGAAGTGGATGGCGCAGCATCACAGCTCAATGTTCCCAAGGAGCCAAGTCCGCCCAGTGGCAAGAAGAAATGAGGAAATACAGACACAGGCCACCCCACGTTCTGCACTTCAGCATGGGTTTTAGAATTGCTGAGCAGAAATTGAGGACAGATAAACCACTTGAAACAAGTACAATCTTTAACGGTGTAAATTCAACTCAAATGTCCAGTCACAACATGACTGGTTCCTGAGCTCCTCATTTCTCAAATGGAAGTATCCTGAAGTTCTCTTAGGGACACATTGTAGAGCTAGAACTGTGTTGTCATTATTTTTTTTTTTTTATCACTCCATTATCTTTTTTATTCTGTGATCAGTTATATACAATTTGTTTCATTATCTTTACATTTGTATTTGTTTGTGTCCAATAGAAAATTGTTTCCTATGCTTCCAACAACCCAGGTCTTATTAATAAAGTTTTTATTGGGGCGCCTGGGTGGCGCAGTCGGTTAAGCGTCCGACTTCAGCCAGGTCACGATCTCACGGTCCGGGAGTTCGAGCCCCGCGTCGGGCTCTGGGCTGATGGCTCGGAGCCTGGAACCTGTTTCCGATTCTGTGTCTCCCTCTCTCTCTGCCCCTCCCCCGTTCATGCTCTGTCTCTCTCTGTCCCAGAAATAAATAAAAACGTTGAAAAAAATTTTTTTAAAAAAATAAAGTTTTTATTAACCTCACAATAGCACTTTAGCACATATTAGGGGATTGAGTTTTTTTTTTTTTTAATTTCACTTATTGTATTATAGTGTGGTTTTACTCTACACACTGTGGTTTAGATGACCACTTAGACCAAAGAATAAAGACGCCAATGATTGAAGGAAATAGATTTTTTTTTTCCCAACAGAACTTACTCAGAAATTTTCAATAGGTGTGTGAGGTCTGCATATATAATATTTGGTATGTATACAATGCCTTTTGTATAAATCTGACCTTTTTGGTATGACTTTAAGTCAACTGTACCTGTCCCAAGTTTAAGGCATTCATTAAGAAACTAAGAAAGGATCTATTTCTCAGAAATATCCTATAACACCATTTACCCGAGTACAGAGGTAAAAGAAGGGCTGACGTGAGGTACAGAGTGAAAGAGGGTTGTCAAAGTTTAACAAAGAACAGTGGCATCATTTTAAAGAGTCTGAATAACTTCTCCCTAAAATAACAGTGATTCATTCACATTCATCTACCTCAGATTTTCAAACTTGGGTCTCAAAATGAATAAGGCAGGGTAAGCTATATCATCCTAAGTCATTTGTAACCAAGTGCAGTTTCCTTCCTTAAAGTGATTGATTAATCTAGAACATTACCTAGTCTGTTAAACAAAAAGAAGTTACAGTAAATGAGTACAAAATAATTTTCTTGTAACTCAAGTTCCTACTGGTCTTAATACGCTGGCATGACGTAGCATAAGAAACTCTGGCTTTGGAACCCGTTACAGGTTCAAGTCCAGTACTGCTACGAGTTATGTGACCCACAGAGATTTTTATTAACTCTATGAGCCTCCCTTTCCTCACATTAAAAGTAAGCAAAACAGGATCTTCTTCGTGCAAATATAAGTTCAGAAGTTAAGTAAAGCCTTTAGCAAAGTCATTGGCATAAGTTCTATATGTGGTAGGAATGGTTGCTATTATTATTGTTGTGTAAATTCCCAAACTCTTGTCAATAATACTCTATTAACAGTTAATGTAGCACTTTATAGCTCATGTGTTCTTCCATTTGTTCCATTCAATAAGTTAGTTGCAAATCTAGAGCAGGTATGCTCAAATACTATTGACCCTAAATCATACTTTTTGATTACGGGAAATGATTGGCATTCTATTTAACAAGTTATCACTATTCTTTTCTCCCCAAAAGGTCACTATCTGTATATATTCTTCAAAAAGCAAATAGATACTTAAGAGATCTAGCTCTCTAGAGATGAATATTTACACAGGCTTATGTTCCATTTCCTTTAGCTCAAGTTTTTCTTTCAATATTTTCTAGAGCATACATTTAGCAGAATTATATTAAATATTAAAATCTTGTCATAAGGGAACGGGGACTAAGTGATAGCAGACATTCATGAGTGAAAGTCTGAATAACTACATCTGTTTCTCCACAGGTCTTGCAAATTTCTTTTAAACACAGTCCTAAAACCTAGGCAAACAGAACTCCAAATTGCCCTAAGCTTTTATGTTTGACCAGGTCCACAGCTTTCTATAAAATGTAAGGTTTGAACTGTGCCATAGGCAGTTTTAAAAATCTGAGAATTCTCAGTCCTTAAATCAAAATTCTCAGAAAGTAGAAATTGTGTCTAAGTAAAATAAGATTCATATTTTGACTTCAACATTAACCTATGTGATCAGCTTCTATTTCACAGTGAAATAAATACAGATTGAGGAAAGAATTTAAAAAGTGAATGCCAGACTCTGTGCACTCAGTGGGTTACAGATGTATGAAAGTGGTGGCAGAGAGCCACTCCACTTCCTTCAAGATCGAAAAACATTTGGAAGGAAGCCCCAGAAGGAAAGACGTCTGACAGACATGTTCTCTTTGGGGTTTCCTGCCTCCTTTTTTGCCAAGCTTCCTAGACCCCTTCGCTTGTTAATAAAGTTCACCAAAAAGACTTTATGAAATGCTGATTTCATAGAGTGAAACTTATATTAAAGGCGTTTTTATGTAGTCGAAGTTTCCTGCCATCTGCATTTCCGTACTTCACAAATCCAAGGAAGCGTGACTTGGAAAGTTAACGAGCCTAAGGTGACATTTGATGCGCTTACTATCAGTGGGATATTCAGCCCAAACACTGAATCCAAAACCAGAGACCATGGCTTAGACACTGCAATAGAGAAGCTGCTTCACCCTAAGGGTATCATTATACCCCTCAATGTTTCTACTCCTTTTCCCATAAAATGGAATCCTGAGAAGATTCATATTGTACACCGTGTGAATTAACTCAGTAAAAACAGATATGGAAAGTAAATGAAAAGCTAGATTCTACTTTCTCTGACCTTCACAGTGATAGGAGAGAAAACACAGGTTTTTCAAAACTTCCAAATTTAGCACCTGGATTTAAAAATACACATTATAGTCCAATATGGAAAATACAGAACTAAAACTACTAATTATAGTCTACAAAAATAACATCTTTTATATAATTAAACACATACTGTTGCCCATCAGAAGGTCAGTTAATTTGGCTGAAAGCAGCTGAAGTTTGTATTATGGATATTTGCTGTATTTAACATATAGAAACTATTTTGGTCTATAGATATTTTTAAAGGATCTGAGTATTTAGATCTCCTGAATAACAGAAAGGTAAATAAAACATAGCTTCATCTCTTGAGAAGATCTCACTCTAGCACTAAAAAAATATTACATGTTTAATGCCTAGATGTTTTAATCATTTCAAACATATTTGGTAGGGAACTCTACTTGAATGAGGAAAACAAACATAAGTCCACTAAGTACTATACAGAAATTGGGTCTGGCAGAAAGAGAGGCAAGAGACACAAGCCAAACACTCAAAAGAGTCACCACTTGCAAAGGTGAGCATCCATTTTCAAATCAAACATGAAAAAAAAATTAATAAGTAGATTTTCAAGATTAGGGGCCTGTCAATTATTTTTTTCCTATAAGAGACAATAGATAAGATAGATGGTACAGATACAGGTTGATATGTATACATTCACACACATCACTATTCATACCTTAATGAATAACTCTCCATGAATTAGTGATATTAATTCTGCCAGTATATTTTCAACCATCTTATTCTGACCAGGAAGTTCTTCCATCTATCCGAATCCCATTTGACCTTCCATCTACCTCCAACACAAAGACTATTATCATCATCACTGACTCCCCCTGTGCTGCATTAGAACATATTTACAGGCTTGTGTTTTTAACTGAGTTGTAAGAAAGGAATGCAGGAAAAAGAGTGATTCAAATAAAAAGCAGGATGAAGAAATGAGCTTTCAGAAGAAGATAGCAATGAAAAATGAAAATGTGGCCTGAATAGTGCCCTTGGGACAGAAGCTCTAGTGGTTCTACTTCCCCTTCCTGCCCACCATGGTCCTAACCACCTTGCCAGCATCAGAGAGCCAGAGCACAGCCCTTTCTCTCTCTGAATCAGGGAAGGAAATACCGGCTTCTCTCATCAAAATCATGTTCAGAACTCACAGCTCTGGTCCCTTCATCACTGTGTAGAAACAATAGTTTTGTTTATACTTTATATTTTTCAGAGAGCCTTTCTACTAGTGGGCTTTCCATTACATTATTACTAGGCTTTCCTATAAACTATATGAAAAAGGTTTAAAAATATAAACATCTATAAACTTGAATAATGTTCTAAGTTATCTTCACACAAAAGTCTCTTTATATAAAGTCTGATTTTAGAATGAATGTTTTGGGAACAGGATATGCCAGCCAGTATTATTTTCTGAAGAAAATACAAAAATGTCCCCATCAACATGGGCAGATGTGGAATAAATGCAACAACACCTGAGTGTTCACTCAGGAATGAATTCTGATTACTCAGAAAATATCATCCAAAGGGGAAGATAGCAAATTTCTGGTAATTTAAAGACAACTCCTTCTTACTGCTAATTACCATTAGGTTCTATATTGTTCAAAATACGCCAATGTTCAGAAATGTCCTAGGTGATCTCATTAAAGCATCCCCATGTAATTGTCCATCAAGAATTTAAAATACATATTTATATCCATCAGCACAGTAAGATAATCTGGACGCCCAAGGCAGAGACATAGACAGATAAAGAGTGCAGATTGTGCTTAAGGCATTTCTATGTCCTTAACTTTTAAATGTAGCCTTGACCCAACAAAATACTTCCAGAGAATAAAGTCTGCTCACCTGTGCAGAAGCCAATCTGCATCTCCCACTTAGACTAACAATAGAGAGACATGCGGGAGGAAACCAGAATTCTGCATGTTGCTTTTATTATTAGGGCTTTAAGCAGGCTGGACGATCACTTTCAAATCAGAATTACTGTTAAAAACAATATTCCCCAAATATATGACTTTGCTTTATCTCCTTTAATATGATCTGCTACATGAAAGTGACCCATAAAGTTACAGTGCTGCACAGTCTAGCCCCTTAGTTGATTAGGAAAACTAAAAAGAAACAAAAATAAAAGCTAAACTTGGAAAGGGATAGTCAAGGAGAGAAGAAAGGGTCAGGGAAAGTTACAGCACAGAGTGAATAAGCATAAAGAAAGCCAGAAGACTTGGAGGAGCTCACAGCTAATGAAAAAAACAAGAACACAGAGTGGGGGGAGGGAAGGATGTGAAAGCCAGCTGGAATAAGAGAAAGCAAGAAATACAGGAGCCAACAAAAATCCAAGGACAGAAAGTATTGGAGATTGAAGGGAACAGGAAATTTATTGGAAACCAAGTTGTTTTTCCTTTTGTATCCAATGCAATTCTATTCCAGGCAGAACTCTAGTCTCAACCTCAAAGAGGGCAGAAGGGAAGTTGAAACTCATAGGAGTCTTTCATGGACAGGAGCCAGGAGCTCTGGAAAGATAGACCAGAGAAAACATGATATGACAGCAGACCCTCTGAAAGCAGATGCAGCGATACAGCGGTGGCAGTCTCACCCAGCACAGTATTTGCAAAAATAAACCAACATCAACAATAACAACAAAAGAATGTAAAAACAGTGATGGTGTGGCTCCACCTCAGAGCTATGGAATCAGAATTTCTGGGACATTTGATAAACACCTCAGGTGACTCCTATCACCAGAAAAGTTTAGGAAACACTGATATAGGAGGAAAAATCAGGGGCTCTGCAACCACAGCTGCCTGAATTCAATTCCCAGCTCTGCTATTCACTAGTTGTGGACCACGAACAACTTATTTTACCCTTCTGCATCCTTATTATTCAGTTCATAAAATGGATTGTTGGAAGGATTAAAGGAGTTATTGTACGCAAAGCAGTTAGTACCTAGTACATATTGAATACTCCACAGTAGTAGCTATATAAATTAAAAAGCGTTCTGAATACAGAACTCATACAAAATATTGTATCTTAATTAAAAAAAATATGAGAAATATATATAAAAGCTGCATCTTGGATGTGGGATGTATGGAATGAAGTATCCATAGGAGCATCCTTCCCAACGGTACAGAGACCAAGCCACAACCATCAGGGTTTCTGTTCTTGATCTCAGCATTCATTCACCAGCCAGGCATTTCCCTTCAGGAATCAACATGTGAACAACCTTGACAAAAAGGTTTTTGTTTTTGTTTTTTTTCAAAACCACATGTAAGTCAATTCAAACTAAAGGGGACTCCAAGATGTGCAGTCTCCATGCTCAAGAGACGAGGACTCTCTCAAAATGCAATAAATCCAGTCCTGACAGATGCCAAGATACCCAAAGAGAACCACATCCATCAAAAGACTGTTGAGAATCAAACACATGATGACCCACTTTATTTTACAATACTGTTTCTTGGGTCATTCCCCAAAAAATTATTCCCAACAACCATCTACTTCTTCTATAGAACCCCACATAGTTCTCTGCCTTTCTCATTATGTGAAGACTCAAGCCTCATAAGTTTTCCATCTGGAAACAGCTCTGTAATAACAAACTCCACTATATGCATAACCTCTGAACTGAACATTCCCATCATCTTATGGTCTCAAATGAAGCCTTGATCACTAGTGTGGAAAGCATCAGACCTAGAACCCTCTCACATAGAGACTGCTTAGTTTCCTACACCTTGCTCGTGACCAAAAGTATGGATGGCATCTTTGGTTTCTATTACTTCCTGAAAATTGTTGCACTTTTTTACTCCTATAAAAACTCCTGCTCTTTTGAGATCCATGTGATTGGGCTATACTGTCCTTCATCTCTGTTTGAGGACTTGTATCCCTTATCTACCAAAGCCAGGTTCCCTTATCCCCACATTTCGAGATTGTTCTGCAGCGTGTTCAAGGTCCTGGTGAACCTGCCATCCACTATTCGACTTCCACTGAAATTTACTGAGTTAACTTCATCTGAGCCATTAAATCGCATGGCCATACAAAGGGCTCGTCACTGCTTGTGACTGTTCACTTTATAAGCTTCTGATCACAAATATGTGTATTTTCAACTTTCTAATTTTGTTGTGCCCATGAGTAAAGTCTTTGGCTTCATCAGTAATACAAGTCTTTGGACTCTACTTTCACCTACCTGTCAGAGGGTAGGTGATCTTATGTCACCTTATGTCAGAGGTGAGATCTTATGTTAACAGAGATCTTATGTTAACAAAAACAGTCTTGAGAATGGCCATATACCTGGTAACGTGCTATGCAAGGAGCCATGGTGTAATAATGAAACAGACTTTTGCTACAGATGCAACGAGTTCACTCTGTGAAGTACATATTTTGTTCCAAACAATCATACTGATTTAAATATCAAGTAATAATACTAAAAAGTATAAACAGCCTCAGAGATAAAAACTATAAAGTGGTGAGGCTGGCAGACGTGGCAGACAGGAAAAACACATCAACAGTCACAGAAAGTCACTTACTGAAAGGTACAGACTATCAGGTAAGCAGCTTATAAGAGACATTTAAAGCAAAATGATAGAGAAATGAGAGTGCCTTAAGACACTTCACATGTTTTGAAAAAGACTAACATTACATGAGCTAACCATTCAAATAAGGGAAATGAAAATGTTAATTCAAAAACACAGAAGTACTTTTTTTTTTCCAAGAAATAGAAATTAGTTTTTGGCGCATCATACATATGCACAAAGATACAAACATATACATGTAGACAAGAGGATCAACAAACCTACAAAATACTTTTCAAATGAACTAATAAAATACGTGGATTTCCAGAAAGGCTTAAGAATTGACAAAAAGAATGAAACAGAAATAATGCAATGCAAAGGATTAAAAAGAAAAGGTTCATGACAAAAATATGTTTACAAACCTCATGCCCATAAAATCAAAGATTTGAGATAAACATATCAATAGAGACAAAATATTATAAAGGGATTATCCATATAATCATTCATCGATTTATTCAAAAATTTCACTGGACTATGTCACACATAAGTAAGTAGTGTATTGTTTTTCTAAAGCCAGATACTGAAGTTGAGCCTAATTTTCTTTTAAAATCTTTCAGGGGCGCCTGGGTGGCTTAGTCGGTTAAGTGGCCGACTTCAGCACAGGTCATGATCTCACGGTCCGTGAGTTCGAGCCCCGCATCGGGCTCTGTGCTGACAGCTCAGAGCCTGGAGCCTGCTTCGGATTCTGTGTCTCCCTCTCTCTCTGACCCTCCCCTGTTCATGCTCTGTCTCTGTCTCAAAAATAAAATCTTTCATAATTTTTATTTATAGTGAAAACCATTGGAATAGTCTATTTTTCCATAAAGTATGATTTTTTCCTGAAGCATCCAATCATCTTTTTATTCCTTTTTTTCTTTTTGAACTTTAAGTTGTTACTCTATACAAATATCCAGCTATAAGTAAGTTCTGTGAATCTAATGTAAGCATTGCAACTATAGTTAATAATACTGTATTGGGGCACCTGGGTGGCTCAGTCGGCTGAGCATACGACCTCAGCTCAGGTCATGATTTCACCGTTTGTGGGTTCAAGCCCCACATTGGGCTCTGTGCTGAAAGCTCAGAGCCTGGAGCCTGCTTCGGACTCTGTGTCTCCCCCTCTCTCTCTCTGCCCCTCCCCTGCTCACGCTCTGTCTCTCCCTCTCTCTCAAAAATAAACATAAAAAAAATTAATAATCCCAGGATGTGTGTTGATATCTTATAGATAGCAGCTAAAAGTATAGTAAAAACAGTATATAATTAACAAGCTATTGCAGGGGGAAAATTAATAATAGGTCATTTCAAAAGAAGCTATAAGAGGAGAAAAAGGGAGAAGGAGTCAAAATGGAAGGGAGAAAAAGAGGGAAAAAACACTTGAGACAAATAAAAGAAAAAAAAAGTGAAATGGTATTTTTTTCTCTTCTGAAAATTCCTCCCTAGTCCTAAGATATTTAGTAAATGTGCTAACAACTGCATAGATGCAAACTAAAAAGCATGCAGTCACATTATCCTCCGCTTAAATTTAAGCAGAAATATATTCAGTTTAAAATTCTAGAGAAATTTGAACACCAAATCCTTTCTTTGAATCACAATTTTTGCAGAGAGCCAATGTAACTTAAAGGAATCAGGATATGATGTACATTAACTATAAAGTTAATGTCACATAATCTACAATTTTGCTTTTATGCATCTAATACATTTAAAATCATTTGAATTAGAATTTAGATTGTTCAGAATTTTATTGTCACATGGGTTATTAACATATGAAGAAACTGAGGCACCTGGGTGGCTCAGTGTTAAGGGTCTGACTTCAGCGCAGGTCACGATCTCACCCTTTGGGAGTTCGAGCCCTGCATCGGGCTCTGCACTGACATTGCAGAGCTTCTTGGGATTCTCTTTCCCTCCCTCTCTCTCTGCCCCACCACGCCTGACTCTCTAACTCTCTCTCTCTCAAAATAAATAAACTTTCAAAAAATAAAAATAAAAAAATAATATAAGAAGAAATTTAGATACTGCTTATGTAGCACTTGGAAACCAAAAAGGAATTGCTTTCCCAGGTTACATTTGATTTGATCACACTGAATCAAAACCTTGAAACATACCAATTAAGCCAGTTTCTTCATACCCATTTTAAGAGACACACATAGGAAATCAAACAGGCCTTAAGAGATACCTTGAACCATAGAATGATCTATTTTAACAGCCTCGTCTATTGAAAGTCTTCTGTAAAACCAGCGCCATTAGCAAAATACTAGAAACTCAAAGAATTTAATTAGTGGAGCTGTGGTACAGTAAGCCTTTCATTTACAATGACCCATTTTGTATTTGATAATAAATTGTGAAACTTCCGATGTATGTATACTTACACATACACACCCTCAATATTTATTTTTAATCCTAATAATTTATCAGGGATACATTATTACCACTCATGTGTAAATGGAAATTTTAAGATCTAGCCAGGATATCGCCTACACAAAATCACAGAATGACTTGGTAGCAGAAAAAGATCTAGGTTTCCAATCTTCTATTGCCTAGCGCAGGATTCTTTCAAAACACAACATTCTATGTGTCCCAACTGTTATCAAATTGTTTCAAATCACAGGGGCCCTGCTCATCATTCTGTCTGCCAGATTTTATGGTGAACAAATGATTAAGCATTCTGCTGTCTCTGCGCAAACCCCAGAATCCATTTTCAAGTCTCCTCCCCATCAAACCTGAGTAGCCTCTATGAGATGAAGAGGTAAGACCCCAACAGAGTAATATCCGTCTTCTATCACTAAGACCAAACTGTATTGTCACCAAGTATTCATTCTCCTAACATTAGCATTCATTTAACTAATATTTATCATTGAACTGTGATGTATCCATCATTGACCTGGCAAGTGCTAACAAGTATTTCATGGTCCGCATAAGCATATGAAAAACATCCATTCATTTGTTCATTCAAGAAGTATTTACTGGCCATTAAAAACTAACCATTCTGTTACTTGCTGAGAATGGTATATGTTTCCCTTACTTTTATGATGCTTTGAATCTGGTAGGGAACTAAACATCAAATAATCACAGAAATAAATATATAATTCATACTATATATGATGAATTGTGCACTAAGCAATATAGGATAGCAAGGGTTGCCTATCTTAAGAGTCTTGGCAAGATTTCATGGGAACGCAATATTTGAGTGAAGATCTGAAGGGTGAAGAGAAGTTAATTCGCTGAAAAGAATCTTCCCAGCAGAAGAGAGAACGATCAAAGATCCTGGTCCCAGAAGAAACATTAAGAATTCAAAGAAGGCCACTGTGGCAAGAACAAAAGAATACCTCTAGATGGTGTTGCAAAGAGATGCAAAGAAAATACCATTTGAAGCTTCAGAGACACTTTAAAAGTTGTGGTATTCATTCCTAATAGTAATGGACATTCATAGAAGGCTGTAAAATGGGGGAGCGGCAGGATTCTATTTGAAGTAGAGAACGTCTCCCAACTAGCCATACAAACAGTGGATTGAAGAAACCTCACTCGTTAATAGTCCACGAGAGATAATGCCATTTTAAAATTGGTAGCAGCAGTAAAGTTGGAAAAATATAGATGGATTTGAGAGAAAGTCAAGATGTAAAATTGCAGGAGTTAGTGATACTTTGGATGTAGGAAATGAAAATAAAGAGCTCTTGGTTTGTGGTTTATAGAAAGGAATGAACTGTGATGGGGTTCTTAGGAAATACTGGAGAAGTTCTGGAGATTAGGGAGGGAGAACACAAATCTAGTTTTGGAAATGCTGAGTCTGAATTGCTTTTCCAATTTGAAAATGATGATGTCAAATGAGCAGTTGAACGTGAGGACTGGAGTCTAAGAGGGAGATGGGAAAATAAATCTGGATAAATAAATACACTATATATATATATATACACACACACACACACACACACACACACACACACACACACACACACACAATATAAATAGTAAATGAAACTCTGAGTGTGGTAAGAAGTCATGAGGAACTGATCATTTCCCAGACTGGTAGAGGCCACTAAGTCAGGCTGGTTCCAGATTTAGGAACCACAGAGGTAGTCCTTAAAGCAGTTACAGGTGTTGTTTAAACAGATGCCAAGGGAGGAGATCAATTGCAATGAGTGAAGTGTCAGGTGTCAGGTACCAGGTGTCAATGGTGCTGTGAGTTCAAATAAGATTTAAAAATTACAATTCAACAAGATTGGGACTAAAACATAATTATACATGAAGTGCCATGAGAGCACAGAAATGGGGCTTCAACTGTAGACAGGCAAAGAGTTGGTCAAAGGAAGCGACATTTAAGCTGTGTTTGAAAAATGAATAGGAGTTTCCCAGGCAAAGCAGTCAGGGGATAAAAGGGCAATATTTAGAGAGCATATAGCTGTTTCTCATACTGCTAGTCATTTTCAATTACCTGTTTCCACATATTAACAGGGCAAAGTAGACATGCGCAGGTAGCAGCCTAGCCTCCATCATTGCCCCCACAAAATTAGAACGTAAGGGAGAGAAATACAATGTTAACATAGCAACAAAAGTGATGTAAATTCTCAGAGTTAGGGAATAAAAATTAAGGATTCCTTATTATATAACAGACTGAATATGAAAGTTAACAGTTACAATAGATAAAAATCAAATTAGAATGCAGAAAAATTAAATAGACATGTAAACATACAAGAAGAGTATCTTTCTCTTTTGTGAATTCTCAGCAACAGGCTTTGAACCAGATGACTGTGGCCATCTTTTAAGTAATCAGAAGCAATGTATCTTCTGATTGATTTTGAATGAATCCACAAATGCTGAATTCTGATTTGTAGAAACAAGATCTCAATTTCACATAAGGATACACTAAATGGAGAATACACTAAATGTAAAACTACAGGAGAAGGGATACCCAGTATTAGAGTAGTTGATTTAAAGCCACATAGTAAAATGTTTACCTACTAAAATAATTAACCCAAGTTATTATTCTGTTTACAAGATGAACCAGGAATAAACATTTTGCATTCAGCAAAACAAAAAAGAGCTAAACCATTATACTGTTCCTTCCTTTGTCCATGGTTTAACATTCATATAAACAATGATCAATGTCACTACTTGCAAAATTTTACATTTTGACCTCTTTTAAAGGAAAAGCAAATATATATTTCTTTTTTACCTGCCATTTGAGAGTGCATTAGGCTGCAAACATGTGGATACTATTAAGTTGCCTGTTGTCTCAAAATAGGTATTCAGGAATCACATAGAAATAAATTTTGGTTTGAAATTGCTGTTATTTACAATGTTTTTTTCAAGCTTATTCAAGTGTGTTCAAGCATAAATTGGGGGATAATTACTGGTACGACATTAGGGATAATTACTGGTACGACAGATAATTTCATTCTACCATTTTATCCTAGCCTTGTATGTTGGCTTCATTCCTTTTTCTGCCACAATTTTGACAAATGTGTCCTCTTTGTTCCACAGTACAGGAAAGGAAGTGAAAACAAAGGCACTGTCCCTGGAGGAATGCCTGCAGATAAGATTATATAATGGGTCCCCTCCAAGGGGAAAAACAGAAAAGAAACAGTTTCTTTTGGGGGACCGGGAGAAGGCCACAGGTAGGGATCTTGCTGGATCTGAGCTATAGAGGCGGGTCTACATGTTCACAGCACAGAGATGATGGGGAATCTTTTAAGAGGTGAGGCCTAACAAAACGGAACCGCTGCTGGAAGGGCCCTAGGGTGCGGTGGCTACATAACAGGGACAGAGATCAGCTGGCAGTGTGCAAAAGGGTGGGGACACCCTGGGCCGCGAGGTAGTACCTGCGCAGGGTCAAGTGCCCCAGCCACTGAATCCCCGATCCAGAGATGCTCCCGGAGAAGCTGCTGGTAGCTGAGGCAGTGCTTCACCGCTGATGGCACATTCCCCATGGCGGGGCCTGGGACTGCAGACGGCGATGGGAGTGCTCCAGGAGCCTGGAGGAGAGGGATGCGGAGCGAGCGGCGCTGGCCCCGAGCGCGCCCCACCGGGCCACGGGCGGAGAGCACCAGCCCTGCTCCGCGCACTGCGGCGGCGCCGAGAGGGTGGGGAGCGGACGGCAGCGGCGGCTGCGCCCGGGGCAGGGAGCTCGGGAGGCACCTGCGGCGGACGCCCCCAGCACTCGCAACCGGAGAAGAAAAGGAACTGTACCCACGGCTCCTCAAGTGTGGCGCGTTTTCCTTACTGCGCTCAGCGTGCGGGGCTATCTGCCCACGCCCCACTTACCGGCTTCTCACCTGGTTCAGATCCTAAGAGAAAGAAAGGGTGTAAATAAAAGGAAGGGCGCATGCGTTTTTGTGCCGGTGAGTTTGCTCAGTCCCAGCTGCAGACTTTCATGCTTAATGTGGGTTTCTCCAGCCTTGAACTCATTTGAGTTTCTGTTTGATGATAGTAAGCTCGATTTTAAAATATTTTGAGGGCATCCGCAAGGTAAAAACACCGTGTAATAAAGAAGAGAATATACAAAATACAAAATTGGGGGAAATATCACAGATAACTTGGTAGGTCACCACACTGTCAGTAAATTGGTACTACAAGTTAAGCACTGAGATAGAATTGAGTAAGAGATACATGGCTCAAAATTATTAAAGCCCTAAAGGCTAAATTCGTTCGAACTGACTATGCTATACAAATCCTTGGGACATTGAATAGGAGTACTCTTTGCTGTGGAGGGGATTGGGAAGATGGTCCTGGAACAGACCATTTCTGTACCTCCTCTCCTTTCACACAAGCACACTTACATCACCTGGACCCACTCTAAAACTTTTCAGAGTGGGTTCAGCAGCTTGAGAGTGACTAGACATTCATCAAGAACAGTCTTGTGCAACCAAGCCTGCATGGCCAGGGACACCAGTCAGCTGGACTGGTTGCTGTAGCAAATAGAAATCAGAAGCTGGCTGATGTTGCACTACCAGATGAAAGGATACAAAGATTATGTTGTGGAACAGCATAAACACACTTAGAAGGAATTTAACACCCAGAATAAGGACACAATCATTATTACCTGTGAGGATGGTAAGACTTCCCATGGGTAATAGAAATAAAACACTAAAGACCAAAAAAGGCGTAGAATGGAGAGGTATCACGTAGATCCTTACTGGAACAGCCTTGGAAAAGGCAAAGCGGATGAGGGGATCTTAGACCCCACGGCTTTGACCAAGGAGATTAACTTGGAGAACATGCTCTGAGCAGCCAAACTGAACTCCTGCAATTATTGGATGCCTTTAATTCTCTAAAGCACAAAAAAATTCCAATTGTTATTGACCGGATAGTGACTATTTTATAGGCATATATTCATAGTGTTAAATCGATTCTATGTCATTTTTACCAGAGCTCAACTGTTAATTATTTTCCACACAACTGAAATGCATTTAGGTTGCAACAATGCCTATTACCATTTTTTTTTCTCACTGTTGTAATACTATAACAGGGAACATAAGATTTGAAAAAATTTTAAAGGACCAGTTTGAACAATAGTAATAGCAAGGTAACCTTCATAATGGAGTCAGTCCTTCAAAACTTGAAACAGTTTTGATAATTATTAGTGAAGCCTAAGCTTTTGGAAAATATGACTTCTGAGATAAGCCAAATATTGTATGTCCCTTGGTACTAAGAACACCAAGAAGTAAATTTTAGTGCTTACTAGTTTTCTAAATAGGATAGGTCTTCAGAAAATGTCATTTCCCAATGAGTTCATGATAGTAATATAGTGTTTGTTTTGTTTTGTTTACAGAAAAGCCTTATAAATATGAAAATATTTGTTGGCACAGATTAACTTCGTGCATTTCATATGGGAAATGCTATATAAAAAATTTAAACTATAAATACCAAAATCATTAGCAATAATAAGGACCAAATATCTTAAGAATGTATAATCGCACAAGTGAAAGATAGTGAAAATAGATGGGCTTTTGCTGGAAGGTACAGTTTGACGTTAAAGCTAATTATGAATGAGGAAAATTTATAAATTTGAACAGTTACCTTATTGTACATCTTTCTTTTTTACTATTAGAATGAAATTCTCAACATGTACCCCTATTATTACAAATCTAAAAAGCTCTAGACGAAATGA
Source organism: Prionailurus viverrinus (assembly GCF_022837055.1). NCBI lineage: Eukaryota > Metazoa > Chordata > Mammalia > Carnivora > Felidae > Prionailurus > Prionailurus viverrinus. The sequence goes on from NC_062565.1 coordinate 53,015,932, forward strand.
GAATAGATAACAGCAAATCCCTGCGGTAGGCAATGTAGCTCTTTCTCCCCATATGCAGGTAAAGAAATGTGGGTTCCATCAGGGCAGTAAAAGAAATATTTGTTCAATATCACAAAGTGGGGCACCTGGATGGCTCAGTTGGTTAAGCATCCAACTCTTGATTTCAGCTCAGGTCATGATTTCATGGTTCCTGGGATCGACCCCAGAGTGGGGCTCTCCCTCAGAGCACAGAGCCTGCTTGGTATTCTCTCTCTCCCTGTCGCTCTCTCTCTGCCCCTCCCCTGATCATGCACCCTTGCACTTGTGCACACATTCTCTCTCTCTCTCTCTCTCTCTCTCTCTCTTTCTCTCTTTCTCTCTCTCTCTCAAAATAAAAAAAAATAAACATTAAAAAAATCACAAAGTGTGTGGCATACATGATCTGCACTCTATGCTACTCTCATTATGCATCAGAACTAAACTATTTCTGCTTCATTGCATTTCAACATTCAAATAATGAGAAGACACAAAAATTCATTGCAAATTAAAAAAAAGGAATTTCCTGTTTTCTCTAGGGAATATAAGTAACTTTTAAATCATGTATATAACTTTCAATTACCTGTCTTTCCTGGATTGTTCTCAACTCCCTTCCCTCCTTAAGCTCCTACTCAAAATCCAATCTCTCAAGCAGAGATGTTAATTAATATCTTGGACCCATCCATTGTCTCTTTCTGTTCTGTTGCTTTCTCTCTGCCACATTTCTCTTTGAAAGGCATCACCTATAGCATAGTGAGGGAGAGCCCAAGAACTGGTTTTAGAGTATCTGAGATGGGAGACTGATTCCACCACTTAGGAACTAAGTGATCTTCAGCAAGTTCTTTAGCCTCTGTTTCGTTACATGTAGATGGGTGATGATGAAGTTTCTCACCTGAGAGAGCTGTTGCAAAGATGATATGAGCTAGACTGTATAAAGTCATCAACACATGGTCTCTGGCACATAGTAGGCACCCAATAAAATTTAACTATTATTACTACTGTAGCCTGGTTTTCTGGTTTATTTTACCTTAAAAAATCTACACTGTACAGCCTGAGAAGTTTTTGAAAGTACATACCTGATCAGTATTTCTAAGCTTAGAATTCTTAGAGATTTCTCACAGAAATCTCAAAGAAGTTTATTAAAACTTCACTCAATTTTTCTTGAGATTCTTAATTATCTTTACAGTCTCATCTCCTGCCCATTTTTTAAACTTATTCTTAACTCCATAAGTATCAAAGTTTGTGCAATTCTCAAAGTTATAGGGCTCTCCTATGCTGTATTATCATTTGAATATTTTTTCCATATTGTAGACATTTTGGGAAATACAAAAGATGCATGAAGATATCAATGAAATCACCTAACATTCTAAAGCTAGAAATATTTTAATATATTATATCTTAGAAAATAAATTGATATTTTCCATCTATGCTTTTCATTCTGACCATTTCATTTAACATTGAATTAAATTCTTTCAAACTATGATGACAATGGCTATGCAATATTCATATACACATTTATAATCAAAAGCATTTTTCAATAATCTTCTAAAGTACAGCCTTGGGGCGCCTGGGTGGCGCAGTCGGTTAAGCGTCCGACTTCAACTCACGTCACGATCTTGCATTCTGTGAGTTCGAGCCCCGCATCGGGCTCTGGGCTGATGGCTCAGAGCCTGGAGCCTGCTTCAGATTCTGTGTCTCCCTCTCTCTCTGACCCTCCCCCATTCATGCTCTGTCTCTCTCTGTCTCAAAAATAAATAAAGGTTAAAATTTTTTTTTAAATTAAAAAAAAATAAAGTACAGCCTTTTACTTATTTTTGAAAGGGAGATGGGTAGCTAGAATATGATCATGTGAATGTTTCTATAAATTATTGTCTAATTAATCTCCAAAACACAACATCTTCCATGATAGTTGTGTTTCTGTCAATTTCTGTTTCTATTTATAACAAAGTTTGTTTTCATATATACAGTATTTTCTCGTGTGGTTCATAATTTACTAATATAAGTTTTAGCCTTGGTGAAAGGTTTTTGTTTTTGTTTTTGTTTCTGTTTTTGTTTTTGTTTCCCCCCCATGGGAATCTTCTATGGGTTATTGGTACATCCCTAAAGAATGGCTTAACTTTGGCTTGGCTGGAATTTCCAATGAGTTTGGTTTAACAGCGCTAGGATTTATTTTTGTTGTCGTTAACATCTTAGCTTGAGGTACCATAAGGACATTATGAATCTTTAAAACCATGCACAATGGAATTTGGCTTCAGTTTTCTTGCAGGGATTTCATCTCTCACTCACACACTCACAGATGAACCTTCACCATCTCGTACACACGAAACTGCCTCTGGAGACCTAATGGTTTATGATCTTGGCTCAATTAGCTCCCTTTCTCAGATGGCTATTGGATATCCCATTCCCATGTGATAAAAACACCAGTCTCTGGCTATACAGACTTTTACTCTCTTGTGGGCTTTTTGGCAATATTTAGTACCTGGGTGTGTCCTTGATATCAGTGTTTGAGGGGAAGGAAACACATCTTTCAAATCAGCATGGGGCGCCTGGTTGGCTCAGTACGTTCATCCTCCAACTTCGGCTAAGGTTATGATCTCATGGCTCATGAGTTCGAGCCCTGCGTTGGGCTCTGTGCTGACAGCTCAGAGCCTGGAGCCTGCTTTGGATTCTGTGCCTCCCTCTCTCTCTGCCCCTCCCCTGTTCACACTCTGTCTGTCTCTGTCTCTGTCTCTCTCTCTCAAAAAAATAAAAATAAACATTTATTTTTTTTAAATCAGCTTAGTTGTCTATGTTTATCAGAATTCTAACTTGAATTTTTTTTTATATAATTACTGTGTTTGCACATACTTTTCAATGCATTCTGGGATTCCTATCACCTCTAGGAAAGTAAAGGCAGAATCCAAGAGATGGTGAAGTGAACTAAGAATATTCAGTTTAAGTAGGAGAAACTGAGAAACTTACAGTAGAGTTCTAATATTTTGATGAATCCACAAGAAAGAAAACTAGACTGAAGCCACATATTCTGTATAACCCCTCCCATCCTTCTTCCTACTTCTCCATATAAAATGACAACAATAAATTACATAGTTGTGCATTATCTATATCCTAAACAAAGGCTCTCAAATACATAATGAGGAGGGGTTTGTATTCCAGAGACCAGTCGACCCAAAACAAGGTGGACTGACCATATCAATCCTCTCAAGTGCCAAGTTCTTGGGGGAGAAGGGTCCACTTAAAACAGGTCATTTCGTGAGTCTCTTTGGTCCCAAAGATGGCTTTTTAAGGGTTTGTATGATGACAGAATGGATAAAATCAGAAGCAAGTGAAAAAATCAAAATAGTAATAGTAATAAGTGCCAAACTGGCATGTAGCCAAGGTACCTACTGGGCAGGGATCAAAGACACATATGGTGAGTCTCAAACAATGATGCTATAGAACTTTGGCAAGTATCACAAGACTAATGTGCACCAGCCTTAAACAATAAAAAAGAAAGAATGAAAACAACTTGGTTACCAATACTGGATGATACCTAAGGGGAAGCAAAGCTTTCATCATCTCAGTTTTATTACTGAAAAATTTAGATAACTTCTCACATATGTTATGTCTGGCTGATCTAAATTGATGGGAAGGATAACAGAATGTTTAAAAACATTCTTGGCATTTGGTCCCTAAAAATAAAGTTCCATTAACAATAGCATTGTTCTGAAATAGAGCATTCTTTTGAGAGTAAGTAATGAGATCTATTTTACCAAAATAACACCCCACCCAGGTGATGGATACCTGGCACTAGAAACAGAAATCAGAACAAAGCTGCAAACCACACTGTACCAGATGTAGGAGTCCATTTCTTCTTTCACTAATTCAGAAGGATCCGAAAACATTAGATTTGCCAGCTGTGTTATAAAATAAAAGATACAAACATTGACTGTTCACTAACTATTTTTAGCTTATTAGATGGCTGCAGTGCACATAATTTTTGGCAACACATATAAAAGCATCTTTCCATTCCATTACCTACAAACTCAGACTCTATTTGGCAAATGTTTTATCAATCAGTTAATATATTTTGATGGTTTACAGTAAATGTGACCTTAACAGGTAAAGTATAGTCACTCTTACCCATGGACAGGATCATTCTTTGAATCTGTATAAAGCACTATTAAATCAGAAAACAAGTCAATAGCAATTACAAATACAAAGAACTTGGTATTTTGCTTTGCACATAGCAAGCGCTCAATAATACATCTTAGCTTTCTATACCTTCTCCTCTTTCAAATCAAATCAGTTCACTGTTAAGAATATATATATATATATGACATATATATGTCACATATATATGTCATATATATGTCACATATATATGTCATATGTCATATATATATGTCATATATATATATATATATATATATATATGTCATTGCCCCAGTTGGAGAGACTTTATAAAGCCCAAATTTAATGACGTCTATAGAACATTAGTTTAATTCACTAAAGAAATTTTTTTGATGTTCAATAGTTAATGGGAAAATAAATATGAACAGATATGTAAGACATACCTTCTTGACTTTAAAGGTCTCACATTGTAGTGGTGACATCCAAAGAAAACTAAAATTTAACTTTAAATATATATACTAATAAATAAATACTAATATATATATAGTAGCAGATGCATTTTAGTCAGATGACTGTAAGACACTAAATCCTAAAATATAGAATCTAGATTAAAAAAACATTATTTATAGCATAATTTGCATGTTCCTTAAATGTGTATTAAATATTTAAATGCGTAATAAGTATAGGGCACTATACCACCCTGCGAGGAGTAATAATGAACAAGCAGCCTTTCACACAAAAACACTTCTAATTTAGTAGTGAAACATGCCACTCAAATATCTACAACAAAGCAGGATGTTGATGAGTGCCAAGTGATAACATGAAAACCACAGGGGCAGAGCACACTCCATTTTGCGTTAGGGACATAAGAGAAGGCACCAGAAGGAGGGCATATTTGAGAAGATTGGACAAACCAAGCCCATCATGTGAAGGGGAACAGCAGGGAAAGGAAGAGAAAGATCAATTGATAACAGGCTACATTACCACCAAGAACTATCAAGACATGGAAATAATTTCAAATAAAACTGTTCATAAAAGTACCTGATCTAATGATATTTTTATGTTCGTGATTATTTCACGGTGGAAATTACAGGTACAATGATCCTTTTCAGTTTTGCCACAGATGAACATAAACACATAAATCCACGGAAGGTGCTAAAACGAGGCTAATTTTAAAGTATTTACTTTGCAAGTCAGACTTTTATATACAGCCTTAGATTTTCTTTAAAGTGTGTCATACCTGTTCTTGTAAGCTGGGGAGGAAAGATTGGATTTATTAAGTGACAAGACCTATGAAGCACTCCACTGGAGGTTTTAACTATGTGACTGAATTGTCATCTCCATTTAATAGCTGAAGAAACTGAGGCTCAGAGACCTTGGACAACTACACCAAAACCAACAGGAAATGTTAGTGGGTTCAAATTTGTGTATCTCAAAGACTTTGCTCTACCTTTTTTTAATCTCATGTTTTTCAAGAATAAACGATAAACAGGCATTATTCACACACATACAGCCATTTGTTCCTTATAACACTTTCTAGAAAAGGAAACCTTTGTTCGCAGAGGTTAAAATGTTTATTCTAGACCTCAGTCTTCTGATTCTTCATTCCGTGAGATTTCCACAATGTAGGGAGGAACAAATCTTGTCCTAAGTCTGAAATTCAAAGACTTTCAGGCTTGATGACAAAGACTTTCAGGCTTGATGACAAAGACTTTCAGCCTTTTCAGGCTTGATTACATTTAAAGTACTGTCCATGGGAACAACATAAGATTAAATAATTCTCTTTATAACTTTAGCATTTATATATGCTCTGTCTTACTGAGGGTTTAAGACTAAGGTCTAGGTCCTCAAAGAAAGTTTGCAGAGAGGACATCATCTTGATAATCATGTGTAGTGGTGGTGGTGATATTACTCTTATTGAAAGTAATTCGAGCCATGAGTTCACGCCCATGCTATAAGCTTATCAAAATATCTAATAGGAATTATGAGTTGTGAATGCCCGATGATTTTTTACTTTTCATTTTTTCTTTCTCTGTCACCTGGGATACTCATTAGTATATTTCTCCACATATCACATTTTTTTTTCCTGACCTAATGAAGTTCTACTCTACCACTTATAGAAGTTTTTCCATCATGGAAAAAGTAGTTGCCATGGCAACAGCTTCCTAGTGTTCTCTTGGAAGGTCAATTCTCCAAAGAACTCAAAACAACTGATTGGATAATGGAGTCCCTTTCAAACTGGAATGCCATCACTCTGAGAACATTTTAGTCAAAAATTGTAAGGGCAGAAAGTCATAAGAGTGCATTAATAAGTGGCATTACTCAATGCTCTGCATTTTACCAGCCTCAAGTCTCCTCTAAATTCACAAATGGAAATGCATCAATATGGAATCATATGAATTTTCAAGGCAATGATCTATAGCTGTTGTGTAATGCAATATTAATTTTGACAACTTTCAAAACTCATACATGATGTTTGGATAAGTTTTCACTCACTCATTTAAAGTTTGACATCAGCTAAAAAATTATAAACCCACTAGATAGGTAGGGGTGCAGGAGAGCAAGGAAACAGGTTCTGGAGATTTCCTTCTTCCCACTCAGTCCCTGCTCTCATTATTTTTTTCCAGTATCTTCTATTTCACTTTCTCACTCTATATTGTACAAACATACTTGTTAGTTTATTTTATTATGCCCTCAGAAACATTTCCTTTTCTCATAGTTATATATTATTCATAGAGATTTCTGATTCTTGGTAACTCATAGTTTGCTTAACAAAAGCTTAAAGGTATAGACTTAATGTTAGGATTAATCAGCATTATTTGCAACACTGTGAAAATGTTTTTTGACCTTTAAACTTCATTTTCAAGGGTGCTTGGAGGCTCATTCAGATAAGCATCCAACTCTTGATCTCGGCTCAGATCATGGTCTCATGGTTCCTGAGATCAAGCCCCTCATCAGTTTCTGTACTGTCAGGGTTGAGCCTGAAGGTGAAGAGATTCTCTCTCTCCCTCTCTTTCTTTCCCGCTCCAGCTCACACGCACACTCTTGCTCTCTCTCTCTTCCTCAAAACAAATGAGCATTAAAAAAAAAACCTGTAAAAAAAGAAAAAGAAACCAACAAAATCATCTTAACAGAATAGCTTAAAATCAGTATTTCTCAACCTCAACAGTATTGACATTTTGGGTCTGCTAATTCTTTGTGTGGGGGCTGTCCTTTGAATTTTAATAATTTTAGCAGAATTCTGGCCTCTAACTCAGCAGATGCCAGTAGCCTCCCCTAACTCATGACAACCAAAATTATCCCCAGGCACTACCAAATGCCCCCTAGGAGGCAATAACCACCACTGATTGAACATGACTGGTATGCTAGATGATGATGGCAGTGACTTTACCTGTGACAGGAACTATGGTAAGTACTCTGCTATGCACATTATCTAATTAATGAGAAAGGTTCTCTGATTCTTACCTCACAATTGAGACAGTTTGAGCACAGAGAAGTTAACTAAGTCGCATAAGATGACATGGCTAGTTAGCAAGACAGCTGAGTTCAAACCCAAGTGGTCTGACTACAGAGCCTACATTTTTTTTTATCATCAGGCTATAGCTACTTTTGCGGAAATCACACTAAGCAAGAATGAAATCCATCAGAGACGTGGATCATTTTAGATTTGCTTTTTTTTCTTTTCCCATAATTTCAAATGTTTAACCTATGGAAAATAGACTTCCTACAAATGTAAAACCTCTTCCAGTAAGTAGTTCCCTTATTCCCTTTGTCTTGCTCATTGAGTTGTTGAAATCCCATCAAAGACCAGATTTCCCAGGCAGAGATTTAAAGTTCAGTTCAAAAATTACATTCCTGGGATCATATCCTGACAAAACCATAGTTATGAGTATGAGACCCATAAATATCATAAAACTGATTACATGTTATCTCACTTTATAATCATTCAAATATGAAGAGGATCAATATATTTTTATTATCATTAGTTCAAAACAAACTCATTAAAATTAGTTTATAAATCATTTAACTCTTAGCATTCAAATATTATCTTCTTACAAATGATAGCCAGCAAAGCTTAGATTTCTCTTGCCACCCCTCTTTTTTTTAACTTATTTTTTTTTAAATTTACATCCAAGTTAGTTTACACATAACACAGTAATTATTTCAGGAATAGAATTTAGTGATTCATCACTTACATATAATACCCAGTGCTCATCCCAACAGGTGCCCTTCTTAATGCCCATCACCTGTTTAGCCAATCCCCCCACATACCACCCCTCCAGCAACCCTCAGTTTGTTCTCTGTATTTAATAGTCTCTTATGGTTTGTCTCCCTCTATGTTTTTATCTTATTTTTGTTTCCCTTACCTTATGTTCTTCTGTTTTTTATCTTAAATTCCACATATGAGTGAAGTCATATGATATTTATCTTTCTCTGAATGATTTATTTCACTTAGCATAATTCACTCTAGTTTCATCCACATTGTTGCAAATGACAAGATTTCATTCCTTTTGATACCAGAGTAATATTCCACTGTATATACCACATATTTTTTATCCATTCATCAGTCGATGGACATTTGTTGCCACTACTCTATCTTAACTCTGTGTGGTAGAAGTGATATTTTGCAGAAAATACACACTATCATACAGCACAATTTATAAAGATTTTGCCTTTGTAAGTATTGTGTCTTCAAAAATTATGATTTCTCTCTTGGTCTAACACCTTGTTTTACTTTGTTTCATGCCGACTATAAAATGTTAAAAGGAATATAGTCTAACAACCAACATTTTATCTGATCAAGAACAGTTAATTTATATCATATTAAATGCATGGTGTATATTATCTCCTTCTAAGCTTCTAGGAGAGTTGATTGAAATGATAGCAACCTATAGCTGGCTTGAATTGATTGATTTCTATGTGCCACACACTATATTAGCAGTTCTTCATATATTAATTCATTTAGTCCTCAGAAGAACAACTCTTTTACATAGGTATCTTTAATATCAACCTTTTGGAAGCAAAAAATTGGAACCATAGAGAGATTAAATAATTTGACCAAAGTCGAATTGCTAAGAAATGAGTTAGTTGGTTTATAAACCCAAGCCATTTGGCGCCAAAGCTATACTGGAGTCACTTACGTATACTTCCTTCCTACTACAGTGGGGGAATTATCACCACATATTATATTAGTCATCATTTTAATAGATAAATTAAATTAGAAAGTGTATCTTACACTGACACAGTAGGAACAATGTACTCAGCTTCTTACAAATTGTGCCATCCATAAAAAATTCTTGGCAGGAGAGGGTAAGAATTTTATCTTATGAAGAAATGAATAACTATAAAGATGGTTTTGAATCCAATGATTCTAAATTGTTACTTAGACAATTTACTTTCTTCCCTTCTCATTAGTTCAACTATCTGAATCCTCCATATCTCAGTGAGACCAAGTTTTCCATGTGCTTGGGTTAGTCCCAGATTCTACTTGTCTCGCTATCCTATACTATACAGAATTTCATGAATTTCTCGTTTTTAGCAAAGGATTTTATTTAATAATTATATGAAAATAAGCCAGGATGGGCTAAGTCAACCTTCAGCTTCTGCCATAATCTCATCTTGCAGAGTGTGAGACATTTGTTCTGAGAATGGAGTTCTCACTTTAACACGTGGTTAAATCTGTAAGAGGACCAGCAGCAAGCCTCTTTCTTTATTTGATCTTTTCCAGATGCAACATGTAACTACTATCTCCTTTTCAAGGACAGCATGCAGGGTGCCAGCTGATCAAATAAAATGGGCTTTGTGAGAAACAGCTAGGGACAGCTAATTCCATGTGGTCTTGGGTGATGATGGTCAGAAAAGAAATCTATCCATCAATTCCTGCTGATCCCTTGGTCTTACTAGCTGGTTAGTTGTTCCATGACTCCTTCTTAGTCCTGTGAAATGTCTGAAGCTGACAAAATACCAATCCTCTGAATAGAAGGAAATATTGAAAATCATAAGCTAAACATGCATGAATCATGTAAAGAAATAGAGGCTGAGCAGTCCTGCGATGGAGTATGGAGAGTAGTGGACACGCTGGATATTGTGAGGTTTTTGAAGACTTTACTATACAATGTAAATCTACAACTGTGCATTGGATTTTTACTTATGCTCACACTTTTCATTTTGGAATATTTGGATAGCAATCTCAGGAGAAAACAAATGTGCATTTAAAGTACTAAGTTCTGAATTTCCATTTCTCAAGAAAGTTGATGAGGCACTTGTAATTTAAACAAAATGTATTTCAGTATTTACCATCCACCCTGGGAGTTGTACCGATCACATTAAAATCAAAAGACAAATCTACAACAGAAGCACCAGCATTTTAAGAAGACTATACCAAAAGACAACACGTACAGGCAGAGGTGGAATATCTATCAATCTATAAAGCATGACCTTTGGTTTAGTTATTATTCTAACTTAATATTCCTATTTATATTCTAAGACTTTGTGTGTGTGTGTGTGTGTGTGTGTGTGTATTTGTGTGTTTGTGTGTGTGTGCATGCATGTGCACAGGTGAATAGCAAAAATAGGGCTGTTAATACACTGGCTCCATGAGAAAGAGAACTTGTAAGTAATACCTTTTTTAGTACATTGTTCAGAGATTTCAATAGAAAAGCAGCTTAGCTAATTACTACAAAAGTTTGATATGGTTTCTCATCTGATTCATGGAATGAAAGTCAAGCTGTTGAAATATATTCAAGGGAAAGATCTGACTTGACTGTGAATGCTATTATAAGTTCAGTTAAAAGTTTAACATTGAAGATAATTTTTGTTGTTATTGTGATATTACAAATAAGGTCTTTTGTGTAACGCAGCAGTATAACAAAAGTGTGTTCCTACTAAAAAGCCTATGAAGAAAAATGTAGCTGGGATTGGTTGTGATACACAAATAACTCACGAATGTTGCTAAACTAGGGAAATATTCTACTAATCAAACTGAAAATATGGATGTCAAAATTTACACATATCAGGAAATATATCATTGAATCACAATCTTTTGAGATGAACTGATGTTGAAAAAAATACTATAGCATAAAAGCATATATAACATTCCTTTTTTAAATGTTTACTTACTTATTTGGAGAGGTGAGGGGAGCAGAGAGAGAGAGAGACAGAGAAAGAATCCCAGGCAGGCTTCACACTCAGCATGTCTAGCCCAATGTGGGGCTCAATTCCATGACCCTGAGATGATGACCTGAGATGAAATCAAGAGTTGGATGTTTAACAGACTGAGCCACCCAGCCAACCCATGAGATTTCTTCTTCACTGTTTATCTTTGATCTGATTTTAGACTGTTAGAACCCTTGTGAACAACTTTGCAAATCAACCTCAGTTTCTAATATATACTAAATGTTTTGTTTTTGTTTTTGTAAAAGATTCCTCTGAATTGTTATGGCATTTTCAAAACGAGTTGGAAATCTTTAATACATATGATCAATTAATAGAGTGCCCAAGACTTCAAATTTTGAAAATTTTAGGAAATTGCACTTAAAGAAAACAGTTTGCAAAGAGAAGTTGCTAATATTTATCTTTACTACTTTAAGCTAATGGGTAAAAGTTAAATGATATATAAGATTTAAGTCTGAAATTGTATAATTGAGTTGTGTGTTATCTTGAATTTGGGGAAGAACTTTTTGATAAAAATCTTATGTGTTCTTGGATAGATTCATATTCTGTATGGGAATGAAATGAAGTAAGAAGGTTGATTCTTTCACAACACCTTATTTGGAAAATATTCAACAAAATAAATATTAAATAGGATATTGATATTTACATTAAAAGAGAAATATTGAATTGAACAGAATAACAAATATTCATGGGGAGTTTGCTTGATGAATTTTATCTTACAAATGATTTTGTCAAAGCAAAAATATTATAAATGCAGTTTAAAAGACAGTATAGGGATGCCTGGGTTGCTCAGCTGGTTAAGTGTCCAACTCTTGATCTCAGCTCAGGTCGTAATCTCATGGTTCAGGAGATTGAACCCCATGTTGAGCTCTGCATTGTCAGTGGGATTTCTCTCTCTCTCTCTTTCTGCTCTCTCTCTCAAAATAAATAAATAAACTTAAAAAAATAGTATAGTTACTTGGACTAAAATATTGGAATAAAATATAGGAATTGAGATACCTTCTATTTAGAAGATTTTTTTTCTGAGGGTACCAGGAAACTCAGTTACTGTACAAAAATATTTTATCATTTAAAAACTATTATTTTTCATAGGAAAGAGTTCAATACAGTGGTAAAATTTCAATTTTATTGAATAAAATACATAACTTTAGGAAAGAATGTAGATATATGGAAATTTTTGATATTAAGTCTGATAGTTAATAGTTAAAAGTGATGAACTATTAAAGACATGACTAACAAATAGACTAAGCTCATAAATGTAGTGCTAAGATTTTTTTTAATGTTCAGGTATTTGCTACAATAATATCTATTTTCTTTTTATATATGTGTATCTTTTTTATTTTTTAAGAAAATTAAAAATATTGTTTTAAAAGAACGATTTTATAGGTTCACCAATATATTTTCCGTAAATATTTCAAATTTACACAATTTCAATTACTTTGGTACATTTTTTCAAATTCAAAAGAGTCAATTTAGACAATAAAATGATGTGATCACTCTATATGATTAAAACCACAGCACATAAGATTGGATTGGGTGCTCCTGGGTGTCTCAACCGGTTTCAGCTCAAGTTATGATCTCACAGTTCATGAGTTCAAGCCCCACATAGGGCTCCATGCTGACAGTGCAGATCCTGCTTGGGATTCCCTCTGTCTCCCTCTCTATCTGCCCTTCCCCTGCTCATGCTCTCTCTTTCAAAATAAACACATAAACTTAAAAAAAATGTGGTATTGGTATTTTGTCACTGTGTAACCAAGAAGCTTAAGGTAACACACATTTATCATCTTACAGCTCTATGTGAATAAATCTGGGCATAACTTAACAGGGTCTTCTCCTCAGGGTCTTACAAGGCTGCAATCAAAGTAAATGGACTATATTCCCAACAAAAAGCTCAGCAGGGGAAGAATTCCATCCCCAGTTCATTTGAGTTGTTAGTGGAATCCATTTTTCTGTGGCTATATGATTCTAAGTCCTCATATTTGCTGGCTGGAGGCTGGAGGCTGCTGTCAGGTCCTAGTGACCATAATTCAGTGCCATGTGGGCACTTCTCCAACATGGCTACATCCTTCATTGAGCCCACAGGAGACTCTCTAGCTCCAGTTGGCTAAGATAGCACCTTATGTGATATGATATAATTGCAGGAATGACAGTCTATCACATTATTTTATCAGTTAAATGTAAGTTCACAAATTCTGCCCATACTCACAAAAGGGGTATTTACACAAAGATGTAAACCCCAGGAGGTGAGAATCATTGGCTGTCAACTTAGGATTTGTCTGTGACAAAGATAATATTCGATATTTCAAAATGTAAAAAAAAATGAACATGATGTGTGATCACATATTACTCATACAGTACACTGGTTTTAAGATATGTCCATAAGTTCTTTGATACCCCTACCCTCAGAGATGGTCTTTATGTCCTCTCTCCTTGACTCAGAGCCAACCTTAGTTGACTATTTTTTTGCCAATAGAACCCAATGGAAGTGATATGCTGTGACTTTTGAGACTAGGTCAGAAATGGCCTTGCAGCATCCATTTCTATCACTCTTTAGAGGCCTCTCTTGGGACACATCCTTTCAGAACCCAGCCACCATGCACTGAGAAGTCTATATCACATGGTGAGGGCCTGTGTAGGTGTTCCAGTCAAAAGACCCAGCCCAGATGCCAGAAAAGAAAAAAAAAACATCTTGGAAGCAAATTCCCCAGTTCCAGTTGTTCAAGGCCACAGCCATTGCTATGTCTTCCCAGCTAAGGCTCCAGACATGGTGGAACACGAAATAATTGTCCTCTGTGCTGTTTTCTAATTCCGGATCCACAGAGTCAGTGAGTGTAATAAAATGGTTGTCACTTATAACTCCAAGTTTGAGGTGGTTCGTTACACAGCAACAGTAACTAGAATACATATTGAGAATTTATGTGCAATTTGTATTTACAGTTATAAGTTCAGAAAACTCAGATATAATGCAAATTGTCCTTATCACAAATATGAAAAAAAAGCACAGTGGAAGTTTAGGAACTTCATAGATTTGAATTGTAAAATTTCAAATACATTTCACTATGTATTTAAATCATATCTATACTTAAATTTTTGTCTTTCAAATCAGTTATTAACCATTAGTTCATGAAGTTTGTCACTAAGTGCTGAATTTTAAATTACTATCTGCCAAGTTAAGCATTTAACATTTAAAACAGCTGTGGCAATTCTATTTACTACTTAGATATTGAAAATCAATGACAAATACTAAAATACATATAACTTGTAACTAAAGCCAGTTGTTGGATTATAAACATGGAAAAATATTTAAATTATATACTATCAACTAAATGAAAAATATATTAAAATAACATGTTATATATAAAAAGTAAAATGTTATGTGTGAAATTCAATGATTCTTGATCAGCAACAAAATATGGGTATCATTTACTTTTTCCACATTGCATTTGAGTTTTATTTCAAGGTCAAGTCGCAGCTTTTAGATGTTATGAATAAAGTAAGATCTTCTTTGGAACCTAACATAAAATATTGTGACTTTTGGCTTTAATTGCAAACACCATGTCAATAAAGTTAATAATACTTTAATAAAGAAATTCTAAAAAAATGTAATTATACATACTTCTATTTTATAAAGTTCAAAATACACTGCCTCTATGAGACTTTTCCTTTCATCACAAGACTACTAAAGGCATATTAAATCTTTAAATATGATTTATAGCCTCTTTCTATCTATGAAGACATAGTTTCTTCCATAACAAAACAGTACTTATGTACGAATTAATCCCAGATTTTCAAAGCTGCGATTGAAAAGGATACAGAAGTTGTTAAGAGGGAATTGAAATACAAGACATATTAAGAAGTTGTAAAAGGAAGAAGTTGTAAGAGCTCAGGACTCATGGCCCAGAAAATTACATGTCTGGAGTCTATGGAAATTAAAATCGAACAAACAAACAAACAAAAACCTCCCTGCACTTACTCTATTATCTGTGAGAAATGACATAAAGGAACTACCAATGACAATGGTAAAATGAAGTAATTATTCTCAAAATAAAGAGCTTAAATATTAATTCTGGGTGAGATGCCAGCTAAAATTATAGATGGAACAGTCTGTGAGTACAGAAAATAGAAATGTTAATCATAATGGCCAGTAAAACTTAGAAAAATAAATCATTTTAAACTAAACACAACTTTTTTTAACAGACTTAATCTTGTAAGACAGAGAAATGGAGTTAGGGTCTGGGTACTTCACCTCAATAAGACACAATTCAGAAAGGGGCATGATAACTACAGGAAAATGTCTGAGGAAAGCCATTGAGGAAGAAGGATTAGACTGGTTTTGCATGATTACAAAGATTAGGATTTGGATCAGTGGATGCAAATAAAGGTGCAGTGTACTGAAGGGCAGGTTTCCCACAATGAGAGCATGGTCAACTAAACTGTACAAATTCAGGACATGTAAGGTCCTCGTCCCTGGATATGTTCAAATAAAGGGCTAAAAACAACAAACACCACCCCAAAATAAAACAAAACCCCAGGGTCTGTTATCTACTAAAATTATGGTTTCCAAGTGTCCTGTATGCACAGAACATGTCCTGTATTTCATGATTTTGTTCTGTGTCCTCTACTAACTTTGATAACATACTTTAAATGTCCTTTATTTAGCTTTTGTCAAAAAACTACAAAAACATACTAGACCTATTTTTCTGCCATACTAACTGGTACTTAAATAACTTAGGTGCCAACAGTAGGTGAGGCCATACCTTCACTAATAAAGATCTGACTAATCCCTTATGGTTTCTCCTGGAGTTTTGACTAAGGGAAAATGAACAGGGAGGACTGAGAATTAAAAGTACTTATTTTCCTATACTCACAGAAAGGAAAGAAAAAGACTATTTGGGCCAGAGTTCTAAGTTGTGACTAGTAACCACCAATAAGTAGAGATAACTCCTAATCTGTATACATGCTCAGAAATCAGCCAGTCAACAGTTTCATTTTGGAAAGTTAGCAAATGCATAACAGCCCCAAGCATTTGAAGGTCAGCAGCTTAATCAGTGACCCATCTAGACAATGGCCAATCAGCCAGTGCCTCACTCTAGTCAATTTGAATGTCACACAGTCAACAGCAGACTTATTTCTACAACCCACAAGAGCACACCTGAAAGTCCATCAAAAACACATCCATTTATGGAAGTGAACCAATACTTGAACTCCAGGCTTTCCTAAATCTTATGGAAGATCAACTCTAGCTTTGTATTTGTATCTTAAAATACAACTCTCTTTTGCAGGCAAATGGCAAGTTAACCATTTTTTGCATCAGATATAAAAGTCACTTGTTGTTAGTTTACAATTCTTTCAATGATTCAAACTGATTATAGTTAGTTACAAGTTTGCACTTGTGAAATAACACACCTACTGGTATGGCTGTGAGGTTATTAAACGGAATCTTTTTGACTTTTGGAGTGGTTTCTATGATTTTTTTTTTTCAGCTAAGACAACAGAAAGTATGGTGTATTGTACACATTACACTCAGACACAAATGAAAACGGAGTTAGTCCCAAAAGTCATAGGTCCAGGGCAAAAGACCAAAAGGAACTATTTTGGTATGAGGAAAGTGGGTGTCTCAAAGGTGGTCCTCGCAATCGGATGGCGATAGATGTCCTAGGTCCACGGAATGCAGTCCGAGTCCTAACAGCATCCCTGGCCTCCAGCTTTCCATATTTCTGCTCCTATGGCTTCCATGTGAGCATAAGCTTCGATGTGGTGGTTGACATGGACCTCTGCCTCATCCATCTTTTTAGCTTCAGCCTACACATTAGCTTCTTCCTCCCTTTGGCTTTCACAGTGTTTGGGTTTCCAAGAAGATGGCGCTAAGGCTGAGAACTCTATTATCTATTTTTATGTGTATATATTGTAGCCCAAATGAAAGAGTAAATTTTGTGATACATTTTATGAATAGCGGGCATTTATTAAACAAAGAAAAGGAACTCTTAATGCTCTTTGAACAGTATGAATTTATTAATTCAATTGATAATGATGGAAAACAGATACAAATCAGTATTTTCCAGCTAAGATCTTCAACTACTATCAAAGAAAGACATATATATGAAGAGAAATTCATATAAAGAAAACAAGTTGAAATGGTCTTCCACACTGAATATTTTCTTCAAATGACTGAACATACTCATACCAGAAGTATATTCTGATTTCAAAATTGCAAGCAAATTTTCAAGTGCCAGAACAAATCTATTACAATAATTTTTAAAAAGTGCGAACTCTATTTACTAACACAGAGATTATAAAAATATAAATGTCTCACTTTTTAAATCGTAACTTGTGGTTTATACAAACCACAGGTAAGCAATCACGTTGCAGAAAAAAAAAATTCCCTTAGTTTATATAATACTTTTTGGGGAAAATGTCTTCTTATAAAATGTGATTTGAGAAACAATAGAAAAATTTGCAGAGATTCCCTTACTTAGTAGTGAATAAAAAAAAAGTACTGCTTTAAATGGAGGTCATACAAATATAAATTTGGTAAATGTTTGCATAAAGGTGAAGAGAGTGTTTATCTGAAGTTGAAGCAAAACATGAATGGTCTGGGTGGTTTAGTTGGTTGGGTGTTGAACTCTTGATATCGGCTCAGGTTATAATCTCACAGTTAGGATCCAGCAGTCCTGAGATAGAGCCTGGTGTCAGGCTGGTGCTGACAGCAAGGACCCTGCTGAGCATTCTTTCTCCGTCTTCTCTCTCTGCCCTTCCCCTGCTCATTCTTTCTCTCTCTCTCTCTCTTTTGTCTCTCAAAATAAATAAACAAACAAACAAACAAACATTAAACATTAAAACAAAACAAAACATGAGTGGTCTTGTAGAAGGTGTGGCGGTCTTGCCCATATTCTAATAACACTCCTCAAGCATCGTTGGATGTATGTTCTATTGAAGTAAATATTATACAATTATTCTTTTACTTCAGCATTTGTTCTGTTTAAACTGAAAGATTAAAGAATTTTTGTGATTCCTTTGGCATTCACCATTCTTTCATTTTCTTCACATTCAAAACCTGGTATCTCTCTTAAACAAATGCAGATAAGAGAATCCTCAATTTATGTGAAGCTCTGAAATCTGTTTTAATTCTAAAGAAAAGTTCCCCCCAAATTCTTGTTGACAAGAATGTTGATAATACATTACCTGAAGCCTATACATTAACAATAGGATTATGCAGATTGAAAGAAGAGTTAACAGTGTTCTTGAAATACTCTCTGGCGTAAAGGAACTTTTCAAAAAGTGCTAAAGAAATCAATAAAAAATGTAGCCCATTAGGTGCCAAGGCTCTAATGGCTTGGCTCTTAGGCTCTTCTTAAAAGAGGGACATCACTTATAAATTGAAATAAATTCTGATTTGAGGTATATAGTTGTCAGGGTGCCTGGGTGGCTCAGCTGGTTAAGTATCTGACTTCGGCTCAGGTCATGATCTCACGGTCTGTGAGTTCAAGCCCCATGTCGGTCTGTGTGCTGAGAGCTCAGAGCCTGGAGCCTGCTTTGGATTCTGTGCCTCCCTCTCTCTCTGCGCCTCCTTTGCTCACTCACACTCTGTCTCTCTCTCACTCTCAAAAAAAAATGAGTAAACATTTAAATTTTTTTAAAAATGAGGTGTATAATTATTAAGGAACTTGTTATGACTGTCTTTTAAAATGGACTTTACCCTTTAAAGAATCTGAATCTTCTATATGGATGTTAGTAAATATTCATCCAGAATGAGAATATGAAATCATTATGTGTTGGGTTGATGATGAATGGAATAAAAGTTGATAAGAATGCTCTTTCTTTCATTAGTGGAAAAATTTTTTAAAGTAGCTGGTCAAGATATGCAACATCATCCTGAAGAATGCAAAAGCAAGTTATGCCATTAAAATAGTATTATGTGTTGGGGCACATAGGTGGCTCAGGCTGTTGAACATCCAACTCTTGGTTTCCGCTCAGGTCATGATCTCATGGTTTCGTGGGCTCAAGTTCTGCGCTGACAGCAAGGACCTTGCTTGGAATTTTCTCTCTCTCTCTCTGTCCCTCTTCTGCTCACACCCCAGCTGTCTCAAAATAAATAAATAAACTTAAAAAAATAGTATTATGTGTCATATAGTACCTACATTTGTGGTGAGCATACCATAACATATAGACTAGTTTAATTGCTATGTATATTTGAAACTAATGTAACATTGTATGTCAACTGTTTCACAAAAAAGCAGAGTATTATATGCTTCAACAAATGAAGTTGAAAGTCAATTCTGAGTTAACTTTATGCTAGTAAGTGTTCAGTATACCAGTGTATAATTCTAATGCTCAGTGTGTTTTCTCATTAATGAATGTTCAATGGACCAAAGAACAAAAGACGTTGGCTCTGATGATTATAGAGGCTGTGCTACAATAGAATCTGTTAAGCAAATTATGCAAAACAAGAAACTGCTAAGTAAGGCCAAATCATCGGGGAAATATAGTTAAAGAAAGAAGCATATAATTTAAATACTTGTAGTTTATTGCAGATAAGTCAGAAATAATTTCTCTTTCAGATATATCTCATACAAATTTTCTTTTATCTCAATGCAATATACAAAGCCAATTAGAAATAACTCAATATTTAAGTGACATCTTGTTTTTTTTTTTTATTTATTAGCTAAATATGGCAACTCAAGCGGCCACAAATAGCAAAATCTCAGTGCCATTCATTCATGAATGTGAATTGTGTTGTGCAATGTGAGTTTGTAAGTCCGTTGAATGGTGCTTCTGATCTTGGCCAGAGTTGGCTAATCGAAGGTGGGCTTTCTCCAGCATCTATATGCAATTGATGGGAAGGCTGAGGGCTGGCTGTTAGAGGATGACCTCACTCATTTTTCTAGTTAGTGGTTTGCTAACTGTTGACTCAGGTTATTGGGGTGACTGTGACATATGACTCTTATCATTCTGTAGGATAGCCTTGGCCTTTTCTTAGTAGCTGCAAAGATTTCAAAGAGAAACAGTGGAAACACAAGGTCTCTTAACTGGCACATTATCAATTCTACTACATTGTATTAGCCAAACCAAGTACTAAGTTTAATCCAAACTCAAAGAGGAAGGATATATACTTTATTCCTTGAACCCATATGAATCACATTGTAAAAGGAGCTAAATACAGGAATAAGTGGAGAATTGTAGGCATTTTTGCGATAAATTTACCACATAGGAATTCAAGCAGTGTACCTCTAAAAACTATTGTTTTTTTATTAGTAAATAAGCACATTTTCTAATTGTAAAATGTTCTTGTTAAGAAGTGAATAGCATATAAGGTAATGTTTAAGAAAATCAACTTGGCTCTCTTAATTAGCTTGTTTTATATTATTAATATCTTATATTAGGTAAAGGCTAAATAATATAAATATTTAAACCATAGGTAATATAATTTAAGCTTAGTATTTTTCTTATTCTTTCATCAATTGTTTTCCTACAGATTTGATTCTATCTAAATAAATCTGATCTGTCAAATCCCAATGCTTTCCCTTTATAGATCCTTACTTATAGCTTCCATGAAAGTTTCTCCATTTTAAGATAGGATAAATAAGAGTAATCATATTTTGTTAACAAAATAACTATCATCTATGTAAAATGTTTCATTTGGCTCTAGATCTCTTGGCTTGCTAAATAAAATACATAGAAACTACAAGAAGATAATACACTCATCAAATGATGAAATCGGCAAAAAGGCAGGATGTAGACCATGGATTAGCATAGAGCTGGCATTTTATATTTGACTCCCTGGCACCAAAAGAAATTGCATAGACCTTTTAGTTTGAGAACAGTTGATTGAATATTGTTCACATGCATGCAAAAATAAAATTATAAGGAAGATAAGATTTTTCTACACACGTTATGAGTATTTCCATTCCAAGAGAGCCAAAAAGGTGTTACACAACCTGTAATTACATTTTCCTTTAAATCATAATCTGATGATACATTTCCAGCTTTTCACGCATTCTCTTAACTTGTTTGTATTTCCTTCCACAATTGAACACAAAATCGATAAGATTAGGTCCCGTAAGTATCCAAGTCTGGCTAAAAACCTGTAATTTCTGGTGCACACAATTTCAGGTGTTATTTTACTTACATAAAATTATGAGAATTCTGTTTAAATAAATAGTATCAGTACTTTGGTATTTTTGTTTTGCAATCTTTCTATATAAAAACAAGTAAAAAAATCAATTGACCAGGCAAATACTTCTATGCAGTTTAGGAACTGATCCTGAAGAAGGTGAACTGTTGGCATCACCATGTGATGAAACCAGTTGGTAATGAGTCAGCTAATATCTAGAGTACATTTTATCTGAAAAACAAACATGAAAATTGAGATATCCAAGTAATTTATTAGAGCAACATTTCTTTTTTTTTTAATTTTTTTTTTAACGTTTATTTATTTTTGAGACAGGGAGAGACAGCATGAATGGGGGAGGGTCAGAGAGAGAGGGAGACACAGAATTTGAAACAGGCTCCAGGCTCTGAGCTGTCAGCACAGAGCCCAATGCAGGGTTCGAACTCACAGACCGCGAGATCATGACCTGAGCTGAAGTCGGATACTTAACCGACTGAGCCACCCAGGCTCCCCTAGAGTAACATTTCTTTAAAAAGGCATGTAATTTCCTCTAAAACAATGTTTCTCAATCTTTACCTTGAATTAGAAGCACCTGAAGGGCCTGTTAAACCCCTGTTTTTCATTGGTTTTCAGACCTTCTATTGGTAAGTCTGGGATGTGCTTAAGAATTTGCATTTTTAACAAATTTCCAGGTAATGTTGGTACTGTTGGTCCAAAAGCCAAACTTTGACAATTACTGATTTCAGAGGGACTGAAGAAACAGTTTAAAAATTAATCATTATTCTTGGGTCTCTAATCTACTGCTCTCTTCTCTAGGCATCTTAATAAAACTGGTTATCAACTGGTGCTAATCTAAAGGCAAATGCTGCGATTAAAAATTATATAACTGGACACCTGGGTGGCTCTCTCAGTTAAGTGTCCAACTCTTGATTCTGGCTCAGGTCATGATCTTACAGTTCATGAATTCAGGCCCCACGTCAGGTTCCGTGCTGACAGCATGGAGCCTACTTGGGATTCTCTCTCTTTCTCTCTCTCTCTCATCTCTCTGTCCCTCCCCTGCTCATACTCTGTCTCCCTCAAAATAAATAAACTTAAGAGAATTATATAACTAAGAAAAGTTTTAAACTTTCTCTCTATGGAGTGTTGAAATCATGTCCTAACTCATTCCTACTTGATGGTTTCACACACTGAGACTGTCCTTTGAACTGCTTTAAAGTTTAGGTAGGTTATACTTTATTTTGGCTTTTATTTCTAATTAGCAAACTCTATTTCTTTTTTTTTAAAGTTTATTTATTTTGAGAGAGAGAGAAAGAGGGTGGGAGGGGCAGAGAGAGGAGAGAGAGAACCCAAGCAGACTCCACAGTGTCCATGCAGAGTGCAATGTGGGGCTCAAGCTCACAAACCATGAGATAATGACCTGAGCAGAAACCAAGAGTCAGACGCTTAACTGACTGAACCACCCAGACACCCCAACAAATCCTATTTCTAAATACAGTACAGAGAGATATTTGTGAGTTCTCTTGATACCTGTGCATATCTATTCATCTCAGAGGTTTTCATTGCTCAATTTGGGACAAGTTTGACAGTTTGCTATTTTAGCTGATATAATATCTTGTGATTACTCAACACAGAAATGTGAAGTTTCAAAATACTAAACTCTTCTCAGTGGTCTCAGTATTTGACTCATTCACTTCATGATTTGGGGGACAGAAAATGCCCGTGCCACCAGCTTAGTCTAATTTGTGTCACCATGAAAGTTCTTCTTGCATAAAAATTGGTGGTGTCCTTCCTAAGGCCCCTCATTAACTTTTGTCTTTTATTACATCTCACTAGTCTGAAAGTTCTTAAGACACGGTGCTTGCTTAACTTCAAAAAATCAGAAGTTGTATAGCATGTTATGTTTCTCTGAAATTTATTTTTTTTAATCAGTAATTTCTTTTGTAGTTTATGATTTCTCCATCAAGAATGTTCTTTTTTTTTTTCTTAATAGGAGCAAACTAACGAGCTGAAGCATAAGAAGCCCCTTGGTGCTATCATATATCAAAGTCAGATTGTTTTCTCAGTGACAACACTCAATAAAAAAAAGTAAGTTGATTTTATTCCATAAGTGCATACAGAAGTTACATTGATTCAATATCTGTTTCCATAGAGAAGTAGTTTGTTGGGTGTCTAGAGAGGTTGATGAGGAGAAGGTCATTCATAAAAATGTCTCATCCAAAATTTTCCTTCTGCCCCCCCCCTTTTTGTAAGGAGAACAAAAGTCAAGGGTAGCAGGGAGCTGACCCAGCTGTCAGAGGCTCCACCACCAGCAAATGTTTTATCTGCACAGCTCTTTGCCAAGTTTTCTACTGACAAAGAAGCCCTGAAATGTGAAACTTTAAGTCAGTTCATCAGAAAACAAATATTACATATAAATTAGTTTGAGGAAAAGAAAATCATACACATTCTTTAACTTCTGTAGTTGTTTTGAAACAAAACAAACCCCTCTTACCTCTGCCAAAGAATGTGGCAAACCCGCGTAACCAGTTACATTTTTATCCTTAGGACTGAGTTTATATTTGTAGAGTAGTTTCACTTAACTTTTGTGTTGCTCAAGTTTTCTAGGCTTATATTTTGTAATTTTAAAATTATATTTTCAAAGATTGTACAGTTTCCTAAAGCTTTTTATTAAGACAAAGGAAATTTTAAAAATGTTATTGTAGAAATAGTGATACTTGTACCAGAGGGACACATTAAAAACATAATGAAAAACCAATGAAGTTTTCAAGGGCTACTGGCATATAAAGCTTGCAGCTTTAAGGTTGTCTTTTCAGCTTTTAAATTAATACTAAATGAAGTATTTTCCTTGAAAACATCCCACGTGGCAGAAATACAACCTGAATGTACAGAACAATTATTAGGATGATACAAGCTATGAAGATTTTACCCTCTCTGAATGCAGGGGTTACTTCTATTACTGTTTTATAATCATGAATATTCATGCAGTGGGCACCATAATACAGTGAGTATTCAAGCACTTTTACATGTATTAATTTTCAACAATCCCGTATTGAAGTGACCATCTTAAAAAATGAAGAAACCGAAGTACATGGGGATCAGTTGGCCAAAGATCATACACTATTGTCTATATTATTTAGTGTTTTGATATTTAAATTCATAATATGCTATGTATGTGGTAGTCAAGGAGATGTGCCATCCAAATTCTCCCAAATGAAGAGTTTATAGCCTCAGCTGCTAGATGCTGATGGCAGGAAGTCTTCAGCTGGCAGTGCTTGTAAAGACTGCCTCAGATGCGGAGAGCTGACCTCCACTCTCATCCCCACCCCCTCCAATGGTCTCCAATGGCCAAATGGAGACGGCATTAAAAGACTTCACCAGGGGCGCCTGGGTGGCGCAGTCGGTTGAGCGTCCGACTTCAGCCAGGTCACGATCTTGCGGTCCGTGAGTTCGAGCCCCGCGTCAGGCTCTGGGCTGATGGCTCGGAGCCTGGAGCCTGTTTCCGAATCTGTGTCTCCCTCTCTCTCTGCCCCTCCCCCGTTCATGCTCTGTCTCTCTCTGTCCCAAAAATAAATAAAAAATGTTGAAAAAAAATTAAAAAAAAAAAAAAGACTTCACCATTGTAACCAAGATGGATCATTTCTGGCTGGCCACGTTGGCTCCAGAGGCTATCGTCAGGGTTACTTTGTGCCTTGGCTACCCTTTCTACCCAATCCTGCTTTTCTTCCTTTCCTTCCACAGACAGTGATCACAAGGACACTTACTAAAAAATACCTAGTGCACTAAACTTCATCTCAGGATCCACTTCTCAGAGAACCTAACATGGAATACTTTATCTGCATAATAATAAAATGCATTTGTGGGGTGCCTGGGTGCCTAAATAGGTTAAACATCTGACTCTTGATTTTGGCTCCGGTTATGATCTCGCAGTTCTTGAGTTCAAGCTCCACATCAGGCTCTGTGCTGGCAGTGCAGAGCCTGCTTGGGATTCTCTCTCTCCCTCTCTCTCAAAGTAAATAAATGGGCTTTAAAAAATAATAATAACAAAACACATTTGTGTCTGTGATACGTACATCTAAATATTCAACATACTATTTCATAAAGCATCCTTGTATAGTTATTTGAATTGGCAAAAATTCATATTCAAATGGATATGATTTTTTTTTATTTTATCACTAATTTTGCTTCAGTTTAGCATTCCATATTCTATCCTAAACAGTTATTATACTATCTTGATTTGGAAAAGTCATAATCACTCTCTAATTGTAAGTCTTCCTACCTACTCTAACAGTAAATCTTTTAAAATAGTGCCAGTTTCTGCAGTCTGAGTGATCCTAGCCATCACTATGACAATCCTCTGAATCAGACTCCCAAACCCTTGATTTAAAACCATTCCAAACATTATACTAATGGGTTTTTTTCCCATAAATCATTCCTATTATATAAACCTTGGAATTATGTTTTCATCGATATCATAGGTACTTTGCCATTTTCCTCTAGCAAAATGACAATACAGTACCACTTTTACTGCTTACTTTTTTGAAATAGATGAAATTATATAGTCTTCATTTTATAATTTTCCTATTGGGTAGATTGAAAAGGTACATGTTATTGAAGGGCTAATCATCCAGTACAAAAGTCATCTCCCTATGTACTTTTATTGCTGGTTTTTGAATATTTCATTTCTGTCTAAAGCCTAGATTTCATGGTAAGTGAAGAGAGGAGTAAGGAAAATAAGAAACTAG
Organism: Prionailurus viverrinus; assembly: GCF_022837055.1. Lineage (NCBI taxonomy): Eukaryota > Metazoa > Chordata > Mammalia > Carnivora > Felidae > Prionailurus > Prionailurus viverrinus. The sequence continues at coordinate 53,042,080 of NC_062565.1, forward strand.
AATTCAAGCTACTGAATAAAGTTTATCTCTCTGACTAAAACTTTGGTTGAAGGATATTACAATTAGAAAAATATGAGCTATCCAAGTGATCTTTTCATACGTATACTATATCTCCCTAATCGGGACAAATAACCCATTAATTTTTACATTTTATATCTCTAATGGACCATCTCACATTTAGAAAGAGAAACTAAGAGCCAAGGCAGAGGCAAGATGTGAACCTAGGTATCTTGAATTTCTGGTCCAATATTCTTCCACTGCCCAATCAGTGTTTCATGGACAACTAACCATAGTCCTTCATTTAATCTTCTGTACAGTACAAACGAATTGCTACACAATTTTTCCATGAATTTTTTCACAAGTGTCCTAAAAAAAAAAGGATGATCTGTATTTCTATGTCAAAATATGAGTATAAAGGCCTCTCATCTCAGCCCATTTTGGGGCAATGTCAAAGGACATTCTAACACCAGAAAGTTTCCTGTGAGGTTAGCTGCGACTGTCACTATTGCTGATTTTTCCCTCTACTCACTCTTGCTTTCTTCCCCTTTCTTTCTCAGGTATTGATCCCAAGAACATTTCTTAACAAATGTGTTGCATGCTCAACTCCACTTTGAAAATCTGCTTTTTTTCAGTACCTAACCTGCAGAGATAAGATTCTTTGAAATCTGGTTCTATCTCTGCCATTAAATATTTGGAAGATGAAGGGAAAGTAAGTCTTCCTGCCCCTCTAACTCAGACTTCTACTTTCATATGAAAAATAATATTTAAAAAAATCCTTTTGTGCTTTTCTTTCATTGCAGTTAACACTAGTCTAAGACAATTTTCTACCTTCCTAGTACACATTAATGTACTGTTATTTTAGTAAACATCCGAGGATATAAATCTTGGCATTCTCCCCAGTTTTGTCAATTACTGTACTGAGTTGGTTCCACTCTGCACCATTTCCTGGGTCCACTAGGATCTACTGCTACCACTTGTCATCTTCCTTCAAAAGACTTAAAGCATATCTTGTAATATTTCTTTCATGGGACACCATTATATGTACAGTTACATATGTCATCCTTAAGGAGAGCCCACAGCCTGCACTTGTCTCTGTCAGAAGTAAATTCTAAATTTACTAATGAATAAGTCAGAGAAGTTTGTGGATGTTTAGTTTGTCCCTTGTCCTATTCCACACTGAAAGGAAACCCTACTGACTCACGTATTTCTGCCAGAGATTCAAACATTCTTTAGATAAAGGTACTGACAATGAAAAAAAAAAATTAAAGAGAACACCAAGCTATCTTAGATCCAAAGAAAGTTTATTTTAGAACAGCCAAGAAGACAAGTCAGAGTCATTGCACTGCAATAAAGAAGAAAAAGAAAAAGCCCAATTCATTATGGTAAGATAATGCCTCTTTTTCTATTTTTTAAAATATTCAATGCATGTGTATAAATAAAGGAAAAATAACTGTCTTCTTTCCAGTCTCACCTAAAATAATTTCTAAAATTTACACTGTGGAAACCCTAGAAGTTAAAAATCTGCTTCTTAAACTTGTATTTAAGCATTTCAAAAAGTACTAATATTTCTGTTTTAGCAAGTAAAAAGATACTCTATTCTGACAAATAGCAAGTATTGATAAATACTGATATGACTTCAATAAGTCACCATTTTTCAAATATCCAAATATTCTCCATGCTATTTTTAAATTATATATGTAATGATTGGTGCCCTTATAAGAAGAAACAAGATATCTTCTTCCCTCTCTGCCTCTCTCTCCCCCTCTTTATGATATTCATAGGGTCTAGTAAGAGGCAGCTGTGTGCAAACCAGGCAAATTGTCTTCACCAGATACCAGATCTGCTGGCACCTTGATCTTGGACTTACCAGCCTCCAGAACTATGAAAATAACTGCCTGTTGCTTAAGCCTAAGTTATTTTGTTATAGCAGCCCAAGCTAAGATACCATAATTTTAAAATATTTTATTATATGAGCTAATTCTAATCATATGCAATCCAATAATCTTTCTAGGTTGTTAAAGTTCTTTCTTCTGATTAGTTTGAGATTTGGAGAGATCTATGGGTTTTTTATTTTTGTGTTGTTAAACCATCTTTGACTAAAGAAAGTTTGGGTTTTCATTACTTTCAAGTTCTATAGAGTACTTAGTATATAACTTTCTAGCATTTAATCTTAAAATTATAATTATGAAACTTCAAGAATTTTTATAATAAAAAAACATATCCTTCAGTCTAAGCAGTAGCAAAAAATATCCCCACATATGGTCATTTTCTCTATTAAATGTTAGATGGAAAAATTTATTCCATATTCTAATGAATAAACTTACCAATAGAAATAATCATCATGAACTATATTTTGTTGCCATTTGCCAAGACCCCATTTCATCTTTGATTGGCTTTTGGTGTGAACAGATGGTGATTTTTGAACATCAGGTTATATGTAAATGTTTTGTTTTATATACATGTTTGTTTATTGCATGATTGTAAAACCAAAAAAGAAAAAGAGAACCATGTCTACCTTCTCCACTTCCTCCTAAAAGAGTACAGTACAGTTAATTAAAACCCTCAAAAACCAAAAAGGAAAGGAGATGATAGCAACAAAGCATTGAAATCTGGAAAGCATACAGGTGAAGGATAATGGCCTCACCACACCAGTGAAAAGCAAATCCAAAACTAGCAGTGGGAGCAGCCTTGCCAAAACTAGTAAGGGTCAATCAAGGATTGCAGGCATCTGGCTCCTCTAGAAAGTGTGCATACAGTTGGAGATGAGGGGAGGTTTAGGAAGAAATCTTTTTAAGATTCCCCAACTCAATTACCTGATCTAGTGTACTAATTATGGCAAGACTTTTGTGGAATGTCTTAGATTTATTAAGATGTATTAACTTTAATGTTTGGTAAATGAAACATACAACATTTGAAATATGTCATTGGGGGAAGATTTATCCACCGACTATTTCCAGATAATAGTACCAGGTAAGTCCTGCTTAAAAGCCACTTCGTTGCTGACCATAACTACAGCATCATAGAGAGCAAACATTACCCAGCCAACAGTCCACCAACCATCACATGTGAGATCCTAGATCATTCAGGTGCCAGTCAACATAGCACTTAACCAAAAAGTGTGAGCTTGCCAAGAAAGGTCAATGAGCCAGTCCAGACTCCACCTGAACCACAGAATCACGAGCTAAATAAATGGTTATCAGTTTAAGTTGTCCATTTTGATGTTGATTTGTTTCACAGCAAAAACTAACTGGTACAACTAGCCGACCAAGCTATTATAATTCCTACTATAGAATAAGACCCATTTTTGAATGTGGAACTTCCTAGTAGCTTTACAGGACTAATTGTTAGCTAGGAAAAAGAAAGTCAAGTACAGTCCTAACCCACACATGGAGAAAACACTTCATCAGAAAACTGAGGCCAAAACAGGAACAATGTTAATTTTTAAGAACTATGAGAAAGCATAACCAGTAAAAATAAAAGAATAAAGCATCACAAAAAACTTATTTAATGTCTTTGGAGAGATGAACAATGGCATTTCACCATGTAATAAGAAGCTAAGTTTATAAAAGCAGCTCTTTAAGAACAAAAAGGTGCTTTTGGAAATTTAAAATATGAGAGCAGAAATGGATAACTGAATAGAAATGCTGGACAATAAATTGAGAAAATCTGCCAGAATAAAAGACAGTAAGATAAATAAAGAAAATAGGAGGAAAAGATAACAAAATGTGAATGTTTCAGAATTTTAATATGAATAATAGACACAAGAGAGAGTAGAAAAAATAGAGAATAAATTACAAAGAAATAATTTAAGTTTTGTTTTTACAAGTTAAGAACATTAATATTCCAGATTACTGTAGAATAAATTTTAAAAAGACAGACATAGGGCATATAATTTGAAACCTTACAACTCTAGAAATAAAGACTGTGCAGAAATACAGACGAGAGAAAAGGAAAAGTTCATAAGCAAAGGATTTGAAGTAAGAATGTTACAGGATTGCTAAATCAGTAAGTTTTTAGTTGCCATTTTACCATTTTAGTAACTAAAGGAGCTTTTTAACTGGAGACTAAAAAACTAAAGATCACTGGAAGTTAAAATGCACTGAAGTCCAAACCCCTTAACAATGCTGAAAGGGACTTAATTCTTAACTAGAATGATACACCCAACAAATTTATGTCCAGTGTGAGAAGAAGCTAATGACATTATCAGGCATGCAAGGTTTTAAGGTTTCTGCTGCCCATGCAACTTTGCTCAGGAAATTACCAGAGGAGGTGTTTCCTCCAAAGAGAAGATAAAGCAAAAAATGGGAAAATATGGATTCCAGAAAATGGTGGAAAACGGTGGATTCCAGGACGAGGGAGACCATCAGCAGGCTCGAATGCAAGCTGGCAGAACTGTAGCAGGATGATGGAGAACGTGAAGAGGGATGTGACAAGAAGAGAGAACTGGCAGAACACTGGATGTGTTTCGAAGGCGTGGAAGGTCATGATAAAGACCTTTCATGCCTGCTACTGCAGTCATGTTTTATGAAGTTGAATACACACAAGTGTTCATAATGAAAAATGTTTTCGTATAGAAGGATTGTGCTCCAAGGCATTAAATTCATACTTCCTGTAAAATGGTTATCTCTAAAAATATGACTTGGTGTCCAACATCAAATGCAAATTATATTTCTGACAAGTTCATTCAAGGTTACTGATGTTAATGGCTTTTCATATATTTCAAATTCAAAACAGAATTAAAAGAGTGGGGGTTTCTGTAAGCTACCTGTGTTCAAATCTGGTAAATTACAGGCACTTGATTCCTCCCCAAATCATAGACTTAATAATTTATAGTGAATTATTCATACCAGTAAAACCATGAGCATTCTCCCCAGGAAAATATAATGCTATAAGGACATTAAGATCATACTTGTCTGCCCAAAGCCAAGATATTGGGGCAGGCTTTCAGAAGCGGTACTTTTCCAGGGACAGCCGGCACCCTGCTTGGGTGACCACCCCTTTCCAACTCCTCAGCGTAGTGCAATGCCCATGAAGTCCCTGATTTAAACTAGAAGGATACAGTTGTCAGAACAACTTTTAACATGTAACAATTTACTGATTTCTAGTTACTAGGCACCATCTCCCAATTTCCTCTGGGATTGATTCATGTGGTCTAAGTATAACATGATACACAAATGAATACATTTAAAAATATATATAAATTACATTGGATATAACAATGTTTATTTGCCCCACACTTCTATGTCAGGTCTGATCCTGACTGTGTAATTTAGAAACTCTGAAAGAGTAGCAAAAGAAGAAGGCAGGACACTTTAAAGACAGGTATTCTGCTGGCCTTACCTATTTTCTCATACTCCCAGAAGGTACACTGAGATTAGCCTGTATGAACACTTCTGTTTCCAAAGCTTTGAGGTTTTGTTTGTTTTTCAAACTTATAACCGAAGCCATGACTAAAATAGATCAATACCTCAAAGAGACCCTCAGATAAAGAAGCAGTGAAAGCCTAACAACATTTGAGCCAAAATGAAGATTAAAGCATGCATTTTAAATAAAACAGTATTTTTCTAAAAGCCTAGAGGACCATTTCTACTTGCCTCAAATTTCACCTTAGTAAAAACATACAATATATTGCAAATTCAAAACAGACTAAATAAAGTTCTAGTCAGTCATTTCTAAGAATTCCGATAATGAGAGAAAATGGAGAATAATATGGCTAATCAAAATAATAATACAAAATAATCTAGGCATGGTCATGGCATCTTTCTTAATTGAATGAACACATTTTAATAGGTGATTGTTATAATATATTTGATTATTAATTAATGTTAATAAGTATATTTAAATTTCATATAAAGTTATATGTAATTTATTATATATACTTTATAGTTCAAAATTTATCATTCTTGTATGTGAAAATATCAAAAATGAGCAAGGCTAGCATTTTGACTCAACCTGAATTTCTTTTTCTTTAGATTTTTATAATCAAATTTCCATATTAGTTCAACTTTTTTGGAAATACATAGATTTTTAAGGAATCCCTTCATCACATCAGTTGGGAGGTAGTGAATTTTGCATATATTTATATTATAGCATGTATCATATTATAATGAAGAATGAGGTCGTAAGAGGGAGTAAGAAATTCACAATAACAGATAGTACACCTGATTGACAATCAACATACAGTACTTTGATTCAGTAATGGCATAACATTCTCTTCCTTGGACTGTGCTAGGAAATGTCTAGGATAGAGAATTTCAGTGCACAGTTCTCCTGTGAATTTAAATGACTGGCTGGAAAGACCACATAGCAATACATAAAGTACAGAGGCTCTTGACATCTCTGAGAGTCATCTAGAGTCCTGTGTGATGTTTCATATTGGCAAGGATTTGCCTGTGTGGTGGGTGTTATTTTTCACATGAAATACAAATTGTACTACTTTACAAAAGACTGCAAGAGTAAAATGTAAAGCAGGGGACCACAGTGTTGGCCAGTGTACTTACTGTTATGTGACTCACTAGCCCAAGTCAGCCTCAAGGAATGTGGGATTCAAATTTATGCCTCACCAAATTACATGGAGTTTTGTGATCTTGCAAAGGTCAAAACCACAAATGTAAATATGAAAATGCCTATGGTCTAATATATGGTCAAGGGTGTCCTTTAGTTACAGGAATCATAAACAGGAGTAAGCCAATATTGGTTGGTCTGTCATTAATTGCTCATGGAAGAGATATATGTTGAATACCCTCAGAAAAAGAGTGTGTTTGAATAGGCAAAGAGAGTATTTCAAATAAACAAAGTAGCATAATCTGGGAATAAAGATTGAGGTGAGAATGCTGTATTCATGGAACGATGGAGAAATGGATTTAATGCAAGTAGAAAGTAGATGTATGAAAAAATGGAAAATAAGGTCAGAAAGTTTTAAAGGAACTATATTGTTCAAAAACAAAAACAGAAACCATTAAAGTTCATGCGAGAAATTCAACCTTGATACAGAAGGCATCAGGGAGCAACTGGTAGTTTTCCAGTAGGATAAAGTGATTTAAGCAAATATTTCCAAAACGAGTAAGTCAATGTGGGTGGGCAGCACAGACTAACCATTAAAAATGTACAGCAACAATAATTTTAAAAAGCTCAGAAGTGACTAATTAAACAGTGGAGAGTAACAAGCGAAGAGGAGTGCACAAATCTAAATGATACTGGAATTATATTAGTGCCAAAACTTGGTGACTGAATATGGAGAAGGATAGATCAAAGTGCCAAAACAATGTTTTGTCTTTGAGCTAGTTTCCTCAGGTGTTAGAAATATCTTCTGAATAAGTTTGCACATACCAACACATCTCACTTTAAGAACTGCGTCACCCTTGTGTCTTAGCAACTCAATTATATATTCTCATATCTTATTACTGTCAACCCTTTCACGCTTATTAAAAAATTATATCTGAAATTTTTCGGTCCTACTTTCGCCATCTTTGTTTTTTTTAGCTGAAAGGCGAAATTGTTGTTGAAAATAACACCAAAGCCCCATCTCAGGATAGAAAGCAAAGTAAACTTATCAGGAATAGGAGTGAGACAACATGGCACCATTGATTTAACGTGACATCTAGCAGTTGAGATTAGGGAGACAGATTTTAACAAAATTGATCAATTTAGACCTTTACCGGAAATGTGTGTGTTTGTGTGCATGTGCATGTGTGTGTAATGTTTGCTAAAACATCTGCTCAGCTACCTCTAGCAAGGGTAACAGGAATAATGAAAAGGAAAGGGACATAGAAGAGAAACTGTGTGCCTGAAACCTCAGAACGTTTGAGTAAGCTTTTGCTACTTGACTTTAGCACTCTGCCTTTAAGATTACTACTGTGAACCCAGCAGGAATGTAAGACAAAGAGGAACTGGAGAAATGACTTGGAACATCTCAATTCATGTAGCCAGAAGTAATAAATGACATTTCTAAAGTAACTAAAATGCTTCTTCCCAACATGCCTGCAGTTGAATGCCCATGATGATGAATGTAAACATGTCACATCTCTTTTCCAGGTAGATCAATCTGTTGATACCTTTCCCAAATTCTAAAACCTTACTTGGTTGAAATAATGAGAACCCTCATGGCACATTGAGTAAATTACTCATCCATATGTGGTACATTATTCATATCCTGGAAAGGGAAGAGTCCTCAGAGGAGAATTTTAGTCCCTGGAATGTGTTTTACTTCCCTTGATCACCACCTAATTGGGCCTTTTGTGAATAAAATCAAACACTGCTTAATGTGAGGGTGGAAAAACGCATTCTGCATAGGCAAATTGAAGATGAGGATTTCTAAATATGCTAAAAATAATGGAGACAGTTTATTATCTGTTAAAGCACACACATCCTGAGTCTCCAAGTAAACAAACCTCTGAATATAAAAACTCAAAACGTCCCCAAGGGAGAGTTGGATGTGCCCACAAACTGGAAATAAAGTGTCCTAGACAAAACACTTAAACCTATATTGTCTGGATAGACAAAATAATCTGATTCTAATAGATGTGTTTCCACGCCATACTCAAGACCTATGAGTCACTTATAGAAAAAAAAAGTCATATGCCTATGACAACAAAAATAGCAAAATTCAAATACCTATGGATTTTTTCTTGTAAAGTTTATCTCTCTGTCCATGTCTAATAGTAAAGTAAACAGACAACAGAGACCTAGCTTTCAATCACACATAATTATATAGCTAAGGAAAATGTTGACTAAGTAAAGCCAACCTGTAACTTAGCCTGAAACATCACAGAACGAGACTGTCAAGTTAGAGATGATAAAGACCTGACTGTTATGAGGCCCAGCCAAGAATCCTGGGTGAGAAAAAAAAAATCTCTTAATTTTAGTGAAATATACAGCTGAAAACAAAGAATTAAATTTTATATATTATATTATGTTTAATTTTCTGTGGTTGAATTGGTTACTGTGTCAAGTTACTAACACTATGTACCTTCCCCCCCTCCCCACCCACCTCACCCCCCCCACCCCCCCACCCTGTTAAAATGCATGCTAGTTGTCACTTAGATGTCATCCCTACAGAGGGTCAGTTTTCACTTCTGCTTAAGTTCATGGAGAAGGCACATCATTTCAAATTTTTTGGCCAGGCATCTACAGCAGGATTTCTTCTTTATGACATCAGTAGAGGAATGGAACAGTGAAGAGTAAAGGGAGCTCAAGAGCTAGGAAACAAACTCTGAAAAAAAATTCTTTGCCCTAGCGTTATTGACCCTAGCCATTGCTGAACACAAAGAATGGCGATGTTTACTAGTAAAAACCAGACAAGTCAAGTTAAAGGTCTGGGGAATTGCTAACAGTCAAGAGAAGTGATCACAGGAGCTGCTGTAGGAACCCTTCTTGTTTGCTAGCCCTGTCCACATCTGACCCAAGCACTGGTCTGATAGGAAGCAATCAGAAGTCCCCCAACAGTGAATTGAACTCCCAGACAGAACGCGACTCCATTCTGAGACACTGAAACTATAAATCTCATGGTCCCGTACAGCACTAGCCTTTAGGACACTTGTTTCTTTTTCACACCTGATCAGTTATGTGACTCGGGACATCACACAGAGCCTACTCACACACACATTGACAAAACCTAGATCATCTCAAAGGGGACTATAAGTGAAGAATGAGCAAAAACGTTTTAAATTAAAAACAATTTTAAGCATTTTAAAAGTGGATGAGTCAATAATTCCATAAATATTGTACATAGGATATACATTAAGCATCCAGATAGAAACCATGATAGAATTTAGTGCAACTTTGAAGGATAATAACGCAACTAATGAGTAAAACGCACAGTAACGTGTTCTCACTAAGAACAAAAGGTCTCAGTTTCCTGGCTGTGCCAGTGATAGCTCATTCATATTTCCACATGTCCTTATTACTGTAAATGCTTTCTTTCCAGTGTTACAGCTGTACTCACAACCTAAATCTTTTAAATTCAACTGGTGGTAAGCTAAATAGCTTATGGCTTTGTGCAAGGATTCATATTTCTTAACTTTAAGCAATGAGTTGTTGCCTGTGGGGATGTGTTAAACTAACATGTGAGTAATATATGTCTAGAGAGTCCAAACAAAGGAGGTGTCTTGCTTTCACACCAGGTCCCCCATATATTTTTGTCATTACAATTACAGACAGAATAGTATCATTTTTAAATCTGGACAATAATAAGGAAAAGAAGTTTTGAGACCAAAGTAATGAGGTATTTAACAAATTTAATAAAAGGAAGCAAGCCCTGCAAAAAAAGTGGATTGGACCAGTGGTTCCTGGTATCATGATTTATTTCTGACAGATCCACGAGGAGTGAAGGACAATGTAAGGAGTTTCCTGCAGTGATACAAACTTAAAAACCCTGAGTCAATTGTTCCTCAAAAGTTGAAACAAGTGTGATAATAAAATGACTTCCACAAAAACACATTTGAAAATTGCCTTTAAAAAAGTCCATTGAGAAATTTAAAAAAGATAATTCTTTTTAAAATATGCATATTTAAGGAATTTCTTCTATTCTCTGAACATCCTTGGTAGTATTCATTTACATGTTTCAGCCAAAGAACTAGTATACATCCCTCTGAATAGAGACCACATATGAACATACAGCCCTCCTGTACTCTTCCTAGAATAATGAGTGGATGGGATGAGTATCAAAAAGACACATATGTCCCCTTCTGTTTCTTCTACAATTTGATGTGCACGTAGTGTGTGTGCACTCACACATACATATGCATACAGCATGATCAATGTCATTGTCTAGTAGAGAACTGAGACTAAACCACTTGTCACAATAGTGGCTTTGTGAATCCAAGGCAAAGGGCAGAAAAAAGGCACAGAGGGAAGAGTACACAGTGGTTTATGTCTGCAAGGCATGATTTGTTTTATCCATACTACTGCCAAATGTTGAAACTATAAAATTCCGCTTAAACATGCTCTAACTTTGACCCTAGAATTCAATGCTTAAAACTGACGTAATTCTGTCACTACTGCTATCTTGATAACTTTACTACATTTTTGCTAGGACTGTGGACAAAAACATCAGAGTAGGGCAAGTGATATTAGAAATTGGAAATAAAATGTAATTTAGAATTAGGAATTTTTCCACAGTGAAAAATAGTGCATCAATATTTTGTTTCCCAAACTCCATTAAATGACAAAAAGCAGTTCAATACTAGAAGAGTGAACCCCAAAACAAAACAAAAAAGTAAAAAAATTGATCTTCATGGTTCATGGGTTCAAGCTCTGTGTCAGACTCTGTGCTCAGAGCCTGGAGCCTGCTTCGAATTCTGTGTCTCCCTCTCTCTGCTCCTCCCCTGCTCATGTTCTGTCTGTCTCCCTCTGTCAAAAATAAATAAACATTAAAAAATTTTAAAAGAAAATTGATCTTAATAGAGTTCTGGATTTTTCGTTTCCACTCTTTATTATCTTGTAAAAGTCACATTAACTTCTTGAAATCTCAATTTCTTCATTTGTAAAATGTAGATGATAAGCCTGCCTAATCTGCAGGGTTCTTGTACAAATCCCAGGAAATAGTACAAGAGAAAAATTAATTTTGATGTGTTCCTGACTTTGTTCTGTTTTAGGTAGCTTGGTGGCTTTCAAAAATACGTACAATAAAAGAGATAAAGCAAATAGCTTAGAGAATTAGGATAAATGGAAAGTAGGAACAGAGAAATAAAGCCAGGAGAATAATAAACACTAAATTTATACCATATGGTTCTAAATATTGTTAAGGTAAGTTGTGATGTTAAACCTATGTTTTCTAGCAGCCCAAGCAAAGACTGCAAAATGACAATATGTACGACACCTGAAAGACCCATTTTTTAAGTTTATATGTAAATATTAATATTTGTAAATTCTAATTTGAATTAGTAACCATGATTTGAGCTTTCTTTGCTTCAGTTTTCTTATGTGTGAAAAGATAATTACATCTATGGCAAAAATGGTCCAGTGATCGACTTAAATAATCCATGTGTGTGAATATAGTACAGTTTCGGTAAGTGTTAGCTACGTTATTCCTAAAAGCAACATCGCTGTCATTAACACAAGCACTACCACCACCGCCACTTTTACTGATGATATGATTTTTAATGTTTCTTTTTTTTTTTTGAGAGAGAGAAAGAGAGAGAGAGTGGGGGGAGGGTCAGAGAGAGGGAGGCACAGAATCCCAAGCAGGCTCCAGGCTCCAAGCTGTCAGCACAGAGCATGACTTGGGGCTCGAACTCAACAACCACCAATCACGTCCTGAGCCAGAGTCACACGCTTAACAGGCTGAGCCAGCCAGGTACCCCGATCATATTTTTACTGCTACTGCTGCCTCTACTGCTAATAGCAGCAGGACAATGACTTACTAGCAAACATTTAATAGGCATTTACTTTGTGCCAGGCACCCTGCTTAGATCTTTCCAGTTGCTATAATGTTTAATTATTTAATTCATTCAGTAAATATTCATTGAGTAACTACTAGATGACAGCACTCTTCTAGATATGAAAAATATAGTGGTGAACCAACACACATATTCTGGGTTTTGTTTTGTTTTGTTTTGTTTTGTTTGTATTTGTGTTTGTGTTTTTTGTGTTTTTGTTTTTTTTTTTTTTTGAGCTAAAATTCTACCGGAGCAGATAGGCATAATTCTATTTTCCTAATTTACTGATACAGAAATGGAGATCAATAACCCATGCAAGAACACACAGCAAGAACTGGCAGAGCCTAACTCAAGCTCACATCTACTGCTTTCCACACATAAGGCCATAGAATTCACAGTCTCTATTTTTTAATTTTAGAGAGAAAGAGAGAGAGCATACAAGTAGGGGAGAGGGACAGAGGTAAAGAGAGCAACTCCCAAGCAGCCTCCATGCTCTGTGTGGAGCCTGAAGTAGGGTTCGATCCCACAGCCCTGGGATCTTAATCTGAAATCAAGAGTTGGTCACTCAACAGATTAAGCCATCCAGGTGCCCTCACACTCATTTTTAAGAATGGTTTAAATATCTTAAGATTAAGATCTCAAAGGAATTGTGAAGTACAAATTCAATGGAGCTAAGTATTATGACTAAATCTTTCTCTGCTCTATATTTTCTTCCAGTTTTCCTTGACCAGTTGTATAAGCCAGGTTAAAGGAAAATGATGACAACATTCATGACTGTGGAGAAGGAAGAGGAAGAGAAGAAGGAGAGGAAGGAAGGAAGAGAAGTTGCACAATATCTCACAAAGCTAAAGATGCTCACACCATATATTCTGGCAACTTCACTCTTTGCTACATATAAATAGTGAAGAATGTAAATTTGCATCATTAGGAGAGTGAGTCAATTTATCACACTTTATTACTGAAAGGAACACTATGCCAAAAAAACACAAAAATTAATAAACTAAAGACTTGCCTATCAACATGAATTGTATAAATGCAGTGCATAATAAAAAGGCAAGGTGTAGGGGTGCCTGGGTGGCTCAGTTGGTTAAGCACCTGAATTTGGCTCAGGTCATGATCTCCTGGTTCGTGAGTTCAAGCCCCACGTGGGCTAATAGTTCTGTGCTGATAGTTCGGAACCTGGAGCCTGATTTGGATTCTGTGTCTCCCTCTCTCTCTGCCCCTACCCAGCTCATGCTCTGTTTCTCTAAAAATAAATAAACATTAAAAAAAAGAAGGTATAGAATAGTACATAGAGCACTATTATATAAAGCTGTAAATCTTGTGTTATTTAAACATATACATTAATTGATTAATTAAAATGAAAAACTTATATTCAAGATTATATCTATCACTGGTACCGTAAGGAGGTAGAAGAAAGAAAGGTATAAACTGCAATCAAGAATAGGGAAGAGCTTTTTCCATTGGTGATTTGTATCACTACAGTAGACACATGACTACTCTTTATATCTTTATCACATCATATGTGTATATTATATATACATTATGTGTTATATATTTCACAATATGTTATATGCCATATCACATAATTTACATTTCCCTTGTTGTACACACTGTAATAAAATATTTTTATATTTTACTTCCATGAAACAAACTTTGTTTACCTTTTAGCAGTACAATAGGAATTCTAATCCAAAGTTATAAGTAAGTGAAAAACATTTTTTTAAAAGCACAGTTAACTAATGTTAACAAAGTCCATTATACTATAGTTTATAAAGCAGAACTTAAGAATAAATGAATTTTTACTAGTGGAGGAATGGTTGGAAGAATTGAAGAATATTTACATCATGAAATATCATAAAGCCATTAAAAATAAATTAGAGTCATACCAATATATTTGGAGGGCTTTTCATAAGATATTATTGAGCAAGAAAATAAGATAGAGAGAAGGAAAACGTGAGAGTCTTTGGTTAGCAAACAGTGCAGCATCTATACATTTATAGTGGTATATATTTTAAGTTACTGAGAAGGATAGGAAGGAAGAGAGGAGAAGCAAACAAGAAAGCAAAAGACTGAATATGTTTTTAAAGCCAGCATGCATGGTATAACCCCTTAAGTATAATTATTTTTTATATTTATATGCATTAATAAATTAGAACATCAAAACAATAAAGTGAGATCTATTTATACACCAGAAGGACCAATATACTGAGTGAAAGCAAGTGGCAAAGTAATAGGTATATTAAAGGTAATATCTGTAAATAATAACAAATTATGAAAATGCTTTGTATATGTGCATAATACACCATATATATGTGTGTATATATGTATATATATGTGTGTATATATGTATATATATATGTGTATATATACATGTATATATATGTGTATATATGTATATATATGTGTATATATGTACATATGTGTGTATATATATGTGTATATATATATGTGTGTATATATACACACACACATATATATGTATGTATATGTGTATATATATATATACACACACACATATATATATATATATATATATATATATATATATATATAATTTGCACACTCATAGTGCATATGCTTTTCTGGTCCAGAGAATGTAACCTCTGTGGTTAATCTTGGTTACCTAAGAAAAAGTGGGGTAGAGATTAGAGAGGAAGAGGGGAGATGGCCAAATGCATTTTTGTACATCTTTGAATAATTTAACCTATTATAATAAATATGCACAATTCTATAACTTAAAAGCAACCAAATGGAAAAAAAAATATGTGATTTTTCTAAGAAAATTTGTTTCACTTGCAAATACATTTCTGTTATGATGACTAAAACAATCCATTGTAATTGTAATAAAAATAAATTACTTTCAAATTCTATCGTTTTCTTTTTTTATTAAAAATTTTTTTCAATGTTTATTTATTTTTGAGCGAGAGAGAGACAGTGTGTGAGTGGGGAGGGGGTGGGGGGCAGAGAGAGAGACAGAATCCAGAGCAGACTCCAGGCTCTGAGCTGTCAGCACAGAGACCGACGCGAGGCTCGAACTCACAAACCGCGAGGTCATGACCTGAGCTGACGTCGGGCGCTTAACTGATTGAGCCACCCAGGTGCCCCTCTAGTATCATTTTCTTGAGAAAAGGAAATGATATGAGAACAAGGAAAAGAGGGAGCTTTCTTAATGAATTGGTTAACAATAGGTAATATAAAATTATGGATCAATGAATAAATTTTTGATCAGCCAGGTTTCTGTTGCTTCCAACAGAACATCTATTTTGTGTGACATTCTTCAATCTATTTCTTAAGAAATCTCTATTTTAGAAAAGAAGCCCTCCATGTTCTTATACCAGTATTGGGACATCATTGTCAAAACTCAGTGGAGACCTAGTAGGCATTTGAAGGTAAGTAAAAACTGATTTTGAATTTATCATGCCTTGACACTGAAGATTCTGGATTTACACAAAATTTAGACACTTCAGTTAATTATGCAGAAAAAAAATTAAGAAAAGACAATTTAAGAGAATAAGCTGTTATAAGAATAAAGAATACAATGCTCTTCACCAGACAGAAAACATATATAAGTGTTTATAATAAGGGATTCTTGAATGTTTCTGCAGGTGTTTCTGCAATTAGGTTTGTCAAGGATGACCACGGTCTGCAGTTTGTCTGTCACTTTTTTTGTCTTACAAAGCTTGAACTCACAGAGCTGATGGTCAGGGGAATTTTTTAGCCTTCAGAAATTGTATTCTAATCAGTCTTTTCTGCAAACCCTGTCTACTTGGGGAAACACAGAATGCCCCTTTCTTTCTAAACATTCTATAACTATCCTAAACACAAGGAAATACCTATGAGCAAATGATTATGGGGACAAAAATGAAGAGTAGATCTTGGAGTGTGACATTATAGGACAGATTTTACACATATCTTCTTAAATAGCTTCTTTCATTTATCTGCATGAAAATTTGTTATTGCTGTCCATCTAATAAAACAACTAGCTCATTCCTTATTTTTTAACTTACATGCTTTAAGTAATTATGGGCTTATTCTGGAATTTCCATTTTCTCAACAAGTCTCTTGTGGAGGAAATCTCATGATTCTAGGGGAAAGAACTAAATTCATATCCAACTTGGTTTCTGAAATTCATTCTATACCATCATTCTTCCATCCCTGTCTTAAGGAAAGGAAAGGAAAGGAGAGGAGAGGAGAGGAGAGGAGAGGAGAGGAGAGGAGAGGAGAGGAAAGGAAAGGAAGAAAGCAAGAAAGGAGAGAAGGAGGAAGAAAGGGAAGGAAGGAAGGAGGGGAGAGGAGAGGAGAGTACAGGAAAGGAAGAGAAGAGAAGAGAAGAGAAGAGGAAAAGAAAGGAAAGCAAAAAGAAAAATCTGTTTTTCTCAAGTTCACAGCATTTAGCTTTTTCATTTCTATTATGGAAAAATAAATTTCTTAGCTAATAAAGATTTTTCTCCCCTGAATTTTTCTTGTTAAATAGGAATATCTACCCCTGAGCTAAAGGTCTTCATTACTCTAGGGTAAGAACAAACAAAGGAATGCAAAGAATTTTAATAAACCAACTGAATTTTTAAATACACTTTATTACATCCAGAGAAGAAACAATCTTTTTGATACCCACAAGATTTGGACTTTTAAGAGCCAGATCTTGGAGAGGAAAAGATTTTTTCTTATTACCAAAAAATATATCTTCAAATAATGATGAAAAGCTCAGAGAGTTCTCTCTATAGGTGGGATTTAGATTATGTAAAAAGAACTGCAAAAACAAACAAACATGTGACATGCAAGGTATAAACAGTAGGAATCAGGATAGGCTGAAGGAAACCCAGAGCATAGTGAACCTTCCCAGTGTGTATTCTGGGAAGCCCATTAGGAAGACTTAACCTCTTAGAGAAGTTCCATTTCCCACATGGCACAAAAGTATATGATTAGAAATTAAATACAACATATTTAAGCAAAAAGACATGTATCAACTGAGTCCCCTGGGGAATTTTTATAAAGGAACACTTGAGATTTTTTTCATATTTCAAAATAAATATGTCGAGTTTGACAGAGATGGCCAGCAGGCATGGAGATTCTTCATAGTAAGAAGAAGGAGGTCAGTATCTTAATGGTGAGTATGGCGGGCCTAAGGCCAGTTATTTGAGTATAAACTAGAGAGGACAAATGCCAAGAACACAACAACATAAAGCTACTCACTCAGGTTGTACATTTCAACAAAATCCTGCATGAAAAAGACCTAAAGACCAAGTACCAGAAATGTCTTTCCCAGATACCAAACAATACATAAAGCTATGATGGCGGAGAGGAAGGGAAGAGGCAGAACTTCGAATTTGACTTAGTTGAAAGTTTGAATACTCACCAATTTAACTGTGTTTGTCTCCTAATAAATCTAATATTGTATAAATATATATCATATTAATTATAATAAATTCTATGTTCAGTAGAGAATTTAAGCTAAAATTTACAGTTATTTTATAAATATGAATTATGTTTTATACAACAGAATAAGTTGTCTATGAGCATGTGTTCACTATAATGTCATCTACTGACTTGAAGACTTTAGCATATCTTCTTCTCCACTAAATGTTCTGCCATCTCTAGGTAATTTCAGTGCCAATGAGGATGATACACCCAACAACACAGCTTCCTACTTCTGACTCACACATTGCCAGAAATCTTGACCATACCCTACTTCAATCTTACTGTCAAAATTGACATCTCAGAAATACCCAGGACAGCTCCATCTCTGAAATATTAAATTTCAATATCTAATTTGGTGCTCCTGGGTGGCTCAGTCAGTTAAGTGTCTGACTTCGGCTCAGGTCCTGATCTCACAGTTTGTGGGTTCGAGCTCCGCATCGGGCTCTGTGCTGACAGCTCGGAGCCTGGTGCCTGCTTCAGATTGTCTCCTTCTCTCTCTGCCTCTCCCCCACTCATGCAGTCTCTCTCTGTCTCTCAAACATAAGTGTCAAAAAAAATAAAAAATTAAGTATCTAATTTGATCGTCACAACTTTCCGTCTTCTGGTTTGCTCATATCACTTTGTTTTAAAATTCCTTGTGATCTCAAGTATTTGAACACCTCAAATTTCTTCCTCTCTGTCAACTCATCTCAGGATTCATTTCCTACATCAACTGCAGGTTCTATGGTTAATCACATCAACTCCCCTTGTCCTCATAACTCTTAAATCAGGCATTCTA
Organism: Prionailurus viverrinus; assembly: GCF_022837055.1. Classification (NCBI taxonomy): domain Eukaryota; kingdom Metazoa; phylum Chordata; class Mammalia; order Carnivora; family Felidae; genus Prionailurus; species Prionailurus viverrinus. Next base: position 53,060,656 of record NC_062565.1, read on the forward strand.
TAGCCTCATATTGGTCCAATGTGCAAACCGCAATCTTGAATCTAATGGTTCATCTTTTTTTATGCCTGCACACACAACTGCTGAGCACTGTTAGAGGAATTTTCAAAACTACATATATTGGGTATAATATAAATCTAAGTTTTCCAGCCTAAATAGAGTTATCTATTGTGCTAATTGATATTTCTATATTTTCCAAATAAGCTATGTTTTCAATTCTCTATGACATGTTTTCAACCTACTATAATTTTATTAGTGTATTTTTACTTTTATTTCATTGCATTAGTTGATATGCTTTTCTCCTACTTATCAGAGAAAATATAATTTGTCAATCAGAGGTTTAAACAATTTACTCATAAAACCTATATGATTTACCTTAATAAGTACGCATCCTTTCTCCTTCCTCAGGTTATGATTAGAGAAAATTTCTCATTCTAAGGTAAATCCCTTCACCCAAACTCTGGACCTCATGTTCTCTCTTTCATAGTCTATTTCTACTGGCTTCTTCCCACTAACATTTATATATGCTGTAGTGTTTTTTCACCAAAATAGATAGGTGATCCATATGGTGATAGACTAATAGATAATTTCCTCCCTAGACCTCGAGTTTCCCTTCAAATATCACCCCAGCATATTGAAAGAAATTTATCATAATGTTTTGTTCACTCACCTCAATTTCTTCCTCAGTTCATTAAAATCTGCTATCTACTTTAAGAATCACCAATACTTATCCACAATAGGCTCTTAACAGTTATCAGCAGACTATGTTGCTAATTGTATTGAATTACTCTCAGTTGTTATTATAGGTGACCTCTCAACCACATTTGAAAATTTTAACTATTTCTTCTTTTCAGATCTATTCCTGTATCACCCTCTCCTGGTTTAACTCCTGATTTAATCTTCTCCACATTATTCTTTGCCCCCCCCTTAAAATTTGCTGTTACTTTAGTTCAGTTCTATACATTATTTCTCTTCTTTTTTAAATAAATGTTTATTGACTTATTTGGAGAGAGAGAGAGAGAGAGAGAGAGAGCACTCACGAGTTGGGAAGAAGGACAGAGGGGGAGGGAAACACAGAGATAGAATCTTAAGCAGATTCCACTCATGACCCTGGGACCAGGACCTGAGCCAAAATCAAGTGTTGGAAACTCAAGTCAAAGGTGGACTGAGCCACCCAGGCACCCCATAGGCATCATTTCTTCTTAATCTTCTTAATCTCATATATACTCTTTCTTTCAATTCCTATCCACATACTAATAAATTCCAAATAAATTAATATCCACACTGGGAAGAATGGGATTGAATCCTTATGTCACTTCATTTATAAAACCCAGTTGAAAATGTGTGGGGAATACATTTGGGACTTCCCTGAGCTTGCACCAATGGGTTAACAAGGCTTAGGACAAAAGCAGCACAAAGAGGACAAAAGTGCCCCCAGCATAGAACAAAAGTGTAAGAGCAGGAAGCCACTTCCCTAGGACAGAAGCATCCAGAATAGGTAACAAGGTAAACAGGGCAATAGACTGCTGCAGCCGGGTGAAATTGCCTGGCGCTAATTAGCAAAAGAAGGGTGCCTTGCTGACCCTGAGGTAGCATGTTCTGTCTGTCTTATCCCCTAGGGAAGTTTAGATAAACATACGTGGTGCCTTGTGCCTGCTGTAAACAACCATCTGTTTGGTGCCAGGATTTTGTTTTGTATTGACCCAAACCACTAACACCACACCCCTTTGAAACCCCCTTTCTCTCACACACATGAGATAATGATCATTGTTTCATTGTCTCTTTCTGCACATTCATCATGTGCAGAAAGAGATGCACATGAAAGGCATGTAAACCTTCTTCAACGTTTATTTATTTTTGGGACAGAGAGAGACAGAGCATGAACGGGGGAGGGGCAGAGAGAGAGGGAGACACAGAATCGGAAACAGGCTCCAGGCTCTGAGCCATCAGCCCAGAGCCTGACGCGGGGCTCGAACTCCCGGACCGCGAGATCGTGACCTGGCTGAAGTCGGACGCTTAACCGACTGTGCCACCCAGGCGCCCCAGGCATGTAAGCCTTCTGACGCTAATAAAAACAGTGCAGGGACCCATACTCAGGGCTCTTGACTCCTTCCGGACATTAGCCTCTCTCATATTTAGTTCTGCATTCTCTCTCTTGCTGGACAAGAAAGACTCCAGTCTCAAAGTCTGCGACAAAAACGGATTAAAGACTTAAATGCAGGACTTGAAACTATAAAAATAATGCAGGAAAATTTAGGGAAAAAGTTCCTTGACAGTGGTGTGGGCATTGATTTTTTGGACATGACCCCTGAATCACAGGCAACCAAAAGAAAAATAGACAAGTGGAATTGCAACAAACTAAAAGACTTCTGCACAGCAGAGGAAACAATCAACAGAGTTCAGAGACAACCCATGGAACTGGAGAAAATATTTGCAGATCTCGTATCTGATAGAGGTTAATGTCCAAAATATACAAAGAAGTTAAATGACTTAATAGCAATGAAACAAATAATCTGATTTTAAAATGGGCAAAGGACTTGAATAGACATTTCAAAAAAAAAAAAAGACACACAGAGGGCCAACAGGTATATGAAAAGTTATACAGTGTCACTAATGATCAGAGGAAGGCAAACCAAGACCACAATAAGACATCACCTCACATATGTTAGAATGACTATTACCCAAGAAGGAAATGGTAAGCATTGATAAGGATGTGGCAAAAGGGCAACACTTTTACACTGTTGGTAGAAATGTAAATTGGTACAGCCAGTATGGAAAAAAATATATGGATTTTCCTAAAAACATTAACAGTAGAACTGCCAAATGATCCAGCAATCTCAGTTCTGGGTATACATACAAAGGAAATTGAGTCAGTATTTTGAAGAGATATTTGCATTCCTATATTCATTGCAGAATTATTCACAATAGCCAAGCTATGGAATATGGATATATGTGACAGAGTAAGCAGAAGTTAATGGCAGCCTGATCCTGAGTGATGCCAAGAGAAATAAAGAGAAGTAGACAAATGCAAAAGATATTTAGAAGAAATCTATCACACGTGGGTGTATATAAGTTGTGTGAGAGATGTCAAGGGTTAATTCTAGATTTCTGGTTTATGTAATTGAGTAGATAGAGATGTCATTCCTTGAGAGAGAAAATACAAGGAAAAAAGGCAAAAAAGAACAAATGACTATTTGTTAAATGATTAATACAATAGGATTATATGACACAGCCCTAAATTAAACAGATATTGACTTCATTGGATATTGTTTCAAGTATAGTTCTCAATTACCCTCAAGGTGGAAAATGGTAAGTTTATCTCCTCTTTCTCTTTCCCTTCCCTTCCCTTCCCTCACTTTTCTCTTCTCTTCTCTTCTCTTCTCTTCTCTTCTCTTCTCTTCTCTCTTCCCTTGAATTCCCTTCCCTTCCCTTCCCTTCCCTTCCCTTCCCTGCCCTTCCCTTCCCTTCCCTTCCCCTCTCCTCCTCTCCCCTTCATCTCCAGCTACTTGCCTGCCTGAGCACTCTCCCCCCACCCCTCTTAGCAATCTACTGTACAGAGATAGAATCAGAAACATATGTCTTAGATGTCAAAATGAATGCTGAAGAAAATAACTAGTGTAATTGCTTAATTGGTGGTTGTCAAGTAATTGAAGAGAGAAGGAAATACAATTAGGAACAGGTGATTTTTCCAGACCTCTCAAATATCTATCATATTCTTTCTTTTTTTGTGTGCAAGAGGTGTACATGAAGTATAATGTTTCATCAACTGGTTTACTTGTATCTTTAAATTTTTCATATTTTCTGAGATTTTGATTCCTTTGTATAACAATGATTATCCTGAAGTTCTACAGGCATATATTTTTATTCTTTATTTTATGCTAGATAATTCCTTCCTCAATGCCTCTGGGAAGTAAATTTCCCTACAATATCCTCCAAACATAAAGCTACCAAAGTATTTCTCCCTAGAGGTTGCAGTTTATAATGTAGCTGCAAGACCAAAGAGTTACTAATCTCCTTCACATTTTGGAAATACCACTCTCTGGCCACATGTCAGAGGGTTGCAGAATTAGTAACTCATTTAATTCACACTTTGATAGGGTATTCTAGTGCCCAATGGCACAGAAGGGCAATTCTACTTCAAAAATAAATGCAAGTTTAGTTACATAGTTAACAAGCAGTTCAGGATTCTCTGCCGTTTCAGAAAGTCAGGGACAAAGCCAAGGATAGTTAATGCACTCTCACTTAGCTTTTTCTTTTTTTCTATTTTTAATGTGCTGTCAGCTGCCTTTCCTTACCCCTCACACTCCACTGAATATTTTCATCTTTATAATGGTTGTGGTTATTCCTTAAAATTAAACACTAACTACAGCACTTGCATGAAGGCTTTCCTAAGGCTTTACACAGTGATATTACCAAAGTAAACAATCCTCCTTCATTGGTATATCTCTTTTGGAAACACCTTTTATGTGGTACTTAACTTCCATTAACCAATTTTTCATGACCTATCTAGTTCCCTCAATATTCTATGTCTATATGCCCATAAAAATGTACAAACAAATTACCAACTTGGGTAAAGAAATTTGAACATATATAATAGACAAAATGTTATTTTTCCTATCTGTGAAAATGCTTCTATAAATCATAAAGAAAAAGATCAGTGATCCAGTAAAACTAAATGGGTAAAGAGTATGCATACACTGTTTATAGGAAAGGAAATACAAATGGCTTTTAAATATCCAAGGAAATGGCCAACCTCACTTCTAATTAACATGAGACCTAAGGAATATCCAGGCCAAAATGAGCTATTTATTTGCTAGACTATGAGATTAACAAAGAAATCATAGTTTGAGGGGCGCCTGAGTGGCTTAGTCAGTTAGGCATCCGGCTTTGGCCCAAGTCATGATCTCACGGTTTGTGGGTTCAAGCTCCGTTTTGGGCTCTGTGCTGACAGCTCAGAACCTGAAGCCTGCTACAGTTTCTTTGTCTCCCTTTCTCTCTACCCCTCCCCCACTCATGCCCTGTCTCTCTCTCTCTCTGAAAAATGAATAAACATTAAAAAAATTATTTAAAAAAAAGAAATCAGGGGCGCCTGGGTGACTCAGTCGGTTGAGCGTCCGACTTCGGCTCGGGTCATGATCTCACAGCTCCTGAGTTCGAGCCCCGCGTTTGGCTCTTGCTGACAGCTCAGAGCCTGGAGCCTGCTTTGGATTCTGTGTCTCCCTCTCTCTCTGCCCCTAACCCACTTGCATTCTGTCTCTGTCTCTCTCATAAAATAAATAAACTTAAAAAAAAAGAAACCAAAATTTGAAAACCATGTTAATAAATGTATGGGAAAGTGAACACTGTCTTAAATTGTTTCTGGGAGTGTAAGTTGAAACAATGTTTATGGAGGAAAACTGGGCAATAATTAATTAAAAATTCCAAATAAAAATTGGACATAGCATTTCCATCAAACTTATCCTACAAGCATAGATACAAGACATTTATTTTAGCACAGTTTGTGGTGGCAAAATATTGTAAATCAAAACATTTAACAGTTGAGAATTTGATGGATAATTATCGTGTGTAGGTAGTAAAAACTACAAGGCACCCAATGACTTGATTCAAAAATATGTCAGTGTGTTAAAAAGCCACGTGTATAATGGTTATGTGGATGGCTACCAAGTGTTTTTTAGAGCTGTATAATCATACTTGTATATGTAGTGACTATCTATGGATAGATACATGAAGCAGTAATAGTGGTTACCTATAGGAAAGGGCACAGGACAATGGGAGCATGGATAAGAAAGAAACTCATTTTTCAAATATATACAGAGATAAATAAATTATATGTAATTATACACAATTATGTATATATGCATTAGTGAATATATGATTAAAAATGTATCTATAGGGGCGCCTGGGTGGCTCGGTCGGTTAAGCGCCGACTTCAGCTCAGGTCACGATCTCGCGGTCCGTGAGTTCGAGCCCCGCGTCGGGCTCTGGGCTGATGGCTCGGAGCCTGGAGCCTGTTTCCGATTCTCTGTCTCCCTCTCTCTCTGCCCCTCCCCCGTTCATGCTCTGTCTCTCCCTGTCTCAAAAATAAAATAAACATTTAAAAAAAAAAATGTATCTATAAAATAAAATGTTCTCTCTTCAAACAACCAACTTAAGTATTTTTATTTAGCCATATATTGCCATGTAACAAATTACCTCAAAACTTAGGGCTTTAAAATAAGACCTATTTATTTAATAATTTCCATGGGTCAGGAATCTAGATGAAGCTGAGCTAAGTTCGTCTGGCCCAAGGTGTTTTATGAGATGTATTCAAACTGTAGCCAGCCTGAAGTCATCCCACAATTCCACTAGGGTGAAAGGATCCACTTCCAAGGTCCCTCACATAGTTGTTGGCAGCCCTCAGCCCTTCGCTATATTGGCTTCTCCACACATGTGGCAACTTCTCACTGAGTAAGTGATCAGAGGTGGAGCAAGAGTGAGAGAGAGAGAGAGAGAGAGAGAGAGAGACCAAGAAAAAGCCATGGTCTTTTTTATATGATAAACTTGGGAGTGATGTCTATCACTTCTACCATATACAATTCTCTAGAATGAGTTAATAGGTTTAAACCACACTCAAGGGTCTATGGAGGGCGTGAGGGGGACATCGGGGTGGTATATAAAAGTGTGAATACAAAGAAATGGAAATCATTGGGGGCCCCTTAGAAGCTGCCTGATACATATTTTTTAATGTTTACATTAAGAGAATAGACATATATCTCAGTCAACAGGAAAATTTTAATTTTGCCATCATGGGCAATCTTTTCGATTTTTCGGTTTGATTTTTGAAAGCAGGTAAGTATCTTTTTAAGTAGAATCTGAAGAATATGGTGTCTAATCAAGTTAGGTAATGCAATTTATGACAAATAAGGGTGTGACTGTGAAGTAAGAATACACTCCCCTTTTGAGTCATTTATGAGATTTCATTCATCAGAGCAGCCACAAGATAATATTTAAGTACTCACATTTTCTTAATTAGGTTGTCCCTTTATATTTTGGACAGAAAAACTTAGTCAGATTATGGTTGACTGGGGAATATAAGATTCAGGAGGAGATTCCAACATTGAAACAAGTGGTGCCCCCTCTCTTGTTAATTTCTCTAGCACATTATCTGCTTCCTTCCCCCACGCGACAACTTTGCAGCTGTAGAAGTTGCTTCCTCATCCAAGGGCAGCTCAAATGCTTTCCTTTTATTTTGGTTGGGAAATCCTCTTGGGCTTTTAACTGGAATTAAAACATTATTGAAAAGTCATCTGTCTCAAATCTCAGCTGCGGTGCAAAAGATCTGCATGTGACTGAACTAGTTACATGAGGAAATTATTTAAATCACTGTTAAAAAAATCCTCATTGCAGCCTGTTCTAAAATTTCTTAAGGCAAATAGATGCATTTCACTGAGATGTTTATTTTCTGGGCCGTAAGTTATATCTTATTATAAAGACAGAATAATAGAATATACCTATTACAAAGTTGGACAAATCAGTAAATTATTAGTTATACAATTGAAACCTACGGGAAGGGCCACATTTTGCTTCACAACAACCATTCGAGAAACTACTGCTCCCTTGACTAGAGCATAAGCTTCTGAGAATAAAGTAACATAAAGAGGCAGAGGGAAAATAATCCCTGTGCTCATAACTTTTCAGCTCACAAGCTTTTCCCCTAAAGGAATGCACTTTTATAAACCCTCTGTTTTGGTTCTGAATCAAGCGTAGACTACGCAGTCCCAATTGTACGCTAAAAAAGTAATGGAACCAACATGACCTAGCCATGCAAATAACTTTTTACAAATAGGGCCTTAAAACAGCATTCACTGAAAATGTACAATATGCCAGAAATAGGATCCCCTTTCAAGAATTAACCCACAGGGTACTCGGTAATAAGTTAACCCTCTTCATGGAAAACCACATTTTTATCCACTCAAAGTATCAGAAATCAGTTATTGTACTTTGTGAAGTGCCTGAATTACTCAGGGCAGGCACTTTTTCTAAGACCATAAGCAAAAGCAATTCCATTCTCTTTTCTCACTCCTTGCCATGTGAAAGAAAGAAGAAGAAAAAAACCTACATGTTATTACACCTAATATTACATGTTAAAGCCTTGTAAGGAGTCAAGTTTTTATTTTTTATTGTGGGGGACCAAGCCACAAATTATCATAGATGCATAACAGGACTCATTCATTTTACTTTAATATTTTCTAACTAATGGAGCATGAAGAACTCACACAGATATTCTTTCCAAAGCAATAAAACGCAAATTATTTTCTCTGAGCTATCATCTTAAATGTTTGATTTATACCAAAAGGAAACAAATCCTACTGCATGGGTAGCAGCCAATTGCAAAAACTGCACCAGTTAAACATTTCAAAATTTTTGGAAACATCATCTGCCAAAACTACATGGAACACCCACCCCTACAACAGACATGGAGGGGAGTACCAGACATTGCATTCTGGTGTCTTTTATAACATACACGGAAGCCAAGAAACATTCACAATTTTTTTTCAAAGTTTTGGACTTCGGTATGTTATGTGTTTATATACACTAGGGTATAAAAATCAGGAGCTGGATTTCCATTGACCTTTGCCCTTTCTTCTTAACTTTGAAGAACACTGTGACTTGTGTTTGAAGATACACATTAAGTGGGCTTCCAGTAGAGATATTCTAATCTCTAGTTATCTGCAAGACCACCACATACAAGAAGGTGGGCATGTTCAACATTGGGAAGCCTTTAAATTTTCTTAATCGCTTATCAGAGTGCATCATAAATAAGAAAATATTCCCTACTGTAAGCAGGTAGTTTTCATATTACTCAACATTGAGGATATTTTTGAGTGTCTTCAAAGATAACATGAATACATGTTATTACTATAGTAACAAAAGAACATAAATAATACTAACCATAACTGAAATTTACTGAGCATTTACTATGTACCAAGCTTTGCATTTACCTTGTACAATTCTCTCAGTAAGTCTATGAGCTTGGAACCCATAGCATCAATCTCATGTTATGGATAGGAAGCCTGAGTGCAGAGAAGCCAAGTCACTTGTTCAAGGCTACATAGGTCGTAAGTGACAGAAAAGGGTACAGAGTAGGCTTTTTTACTTGGGAGTTTGTGCTCTTAACCACTACATGTTAAGACATAAAAACTTCAGAGGGGAAAAACTCAGTCTGCATTTTGTTCTTGTAGCTTGTCGGCATGTTTGTAACAGAATCCTAAAAAAGAAAATATCTATGGTATTACGAATTCTAAGAGCAAGTACAGACACCAGTGTATGTATGTTTTCCTTGTCCACCTTTGTTCATGCCATACTAAAAACACTTAAAAATAGCAATTGATTTCATTTTTTACTAACATAATTAGTATTTTTACTAGCATAATTAGTATTTTTACCAGCATAATTGATTATGGAGTAATTAGTAAATATTTATTTACTAATATTTATTAGTATAATTTATTTATACTATATTTATTATAATATATAAATATATATATATATTATATATAATATATAATATTATATATAAATATAATATATATATATAATATATAATATATATAATATTATGTATATTTACATAATAAATATATTATACTATATTTATTATAATAAATAATAATTTATTATTAATATAATAATATTAATTACTAATATTTATTAGTAAATAAAGCAAGGCCATTTATTTTGTCTTTCCCCAGTGTACTCGGGGTGCAATAAACATGCACCCAGGTTGTCCAGCACCTTTTGAATATCCTGGCTATGCTTGAGGGTTTTCCCTCAATGAGGTAAAACCAATACAACTCTCTTCTATGGCCTTTCAATGTTAAAAATACAGGCAGGTGACTTGATTTGCATAAATTAGATCCACTTCTGAGAGACTCTGATTTAGAAGTAACTTGAGCAAGAAAGCTCAGTTGGTGCTAAGATGAATACCAGTGGGTTGGTTTGAGTGGGATTTGGAGATAGACTCCCTATTGACAGCAGTAGCAGTCATGGAAAATTTGAGTTTCTGGTAAGTGCTAACTCTTGTGGTTATTGCAGTTACTTCTGATCAAGAAGGTTCTATGACAGGATTTGTGGCATTGTTCCTCAAACATGGCTTCCAGCCTGATTCAACATTCTCAACAATTCTGTAACTTATCCAATAACTTTAAGAACAAAAACAAAAACTTTTTTCTTCTTTATCAGCCAGAGTCAGCCTCTATTGCTTATGTTTAAGAACTCCAACGTGGGGTTTTCTGGTTCTGGATAAAGTGGAAGTAAATACATACCACTCTGTCTTATACACTGCTCCAAACTATAAAATCTGGACAGATTGTATATACCACACTTTGAGGATACTGAAAAGTAGGTGGCAACAGGTGGGTAGAGGAAATGCATGAAAATTCAAAATATCACCAAGCCTGTGGCCAATTACAATTGTTTTCCTTCTCTTTTGAACCCACTGGAGCCCTTCTAGACTCCTGACCTACAGAACTATGAGGTAACAAATGGAGGTTGATTTAAGCTGCTAAGTCTGTGGTAATTTGTAGTACAGCAATAGAAAACTAATACAAACACATAAAAAAAAAGAGAGCTTCAGCATAAAGCAAAAACTGACAGAACCAAAAGGAGAATTAGAGACTTTAATCTCTAGTTGAAAACCTCAACACTCTTCTCTCAGTAAAAGATAAAACTAGTAGACAGAAAACCAGCAAAGATATACAAGACCTTGACCTTGAGATTTTTCACTCATTTGTATTTAAATGGTGGAAGCTTTCAACTTGAGTCTTTGAGGAAGGACCATATGGAGTCAGGTACCCAGATCTCTGACACAGTGGACACAGAGCATGAGTGAAAATTAAACTTTTGTTACATAAGCAGCTGAGACCTTGGATTGTCGTTGCTGTGATTACCGCGGCAATATCTAGCTTCTTCTGGCCAACATGGTCCATCAACAGGGTATATGTAATTACAAAACATTCATGTAATAAAATTCAGTATTAACATTACATAAATAAGAAAGCTTTCAGTATACCAATAAGGATTGATCAGTAAGATAATCATTAGCTGAAAAAGATATGGTGCAGAAGAAAGTGAAATATATGCTAGCGTGTAAAGGCATGTGTTTGTGTGGATGTATGCTTGTGTGTGCATATGCTGTTGATTAGCCTGGGAGGGTACACAACCTTATAATACTGATTACTTGAACTGACAGGGGATAGAGTTGAGAGGGAGATTTTCACTGCATATATACCATTTTGTACCTTTTGGATTTCAAACGTTAACAATGTATTACCTTTCCACATACCAATAATTAATCTCAAATTTTAAAAAATCTACATGATCCCAGTCATGTTTAAAAATATGCTTATACAAAAAATAAAGAGAAATAAATATACTACTTTCCAAATTTTCTGATTCTTTAAAATTTAGTCTGCATCTTTTTTGTCTTCCATGTGTTTTAGAATAAACATAACTTAATTTTATCAATTTGTTTTATAAAATAAAATATATTTATTGTTCTCAAATTCTTACCCTAAAGAATAAACTTTAATTCCTTGTTTTGGCATTCCAGATCGCCCATCACTTACACTTAATCTACCTTCCTAACCCATACTATTGTCCTCCTTAATATTCCTATCATAATCACATTGAACAACTTTCTTTCCTTGAACACATTTTGCATTCTATTGCCAAAGGCATAAAATACATTGTTCCTCATGAAGAATCCTGCTTCATTCAGAGTTCAAGGGTATGTAATAGAAAAAAAAAAAAAAAAGAGCAACAAAGCCATGTTGGGAAGTAGATACCTTGCAGTTAACTTTTACTTAAATGTCTTGTTATTGAACATCAGCCTTGAATATAAGAAATACTATTCAAACATGTGAATACCACACTGAAATTACTATTGTTTAATTGTATAATACCACAACAATCTGTAAAACCTAATCTTAATAGGAGCCTATATCAGTTTTCCAGTTGGTGTTAATAATTAGTATTTTTGCATATTAAAAGTAAAATAATAATTGGCTTAGCTATAAGAGCTATCTGATCACAAGTGGACATTACATATTAGCCTGGAACACTTTTGGGCACACTACATTGGAACTCAAAAAAATTTCTGCGGGACTAACATTTCCAATTTTCCTAGTTGAGACCATCATTATTGACAATTGAGTTTATCTACTGGATGACTAACCAGCTCTTCTTCAAGAGATATGGAGAAACGAAGGAGTAGCAGTGTGGGCTTTAAGGTCCTCCGCTGATATAAATGCTAATATGCAAACTACCTTGGGAGTCAGTGTCCGAATACAAAGTGATTCTCATGACAGCAAGACCTTAAAGTTAATAGAGAAATCCAGAATTTTCCAACTTGGTTGGGTGAGGATCTGACTCCTCACAGTTCCTATATAAATATCAAAGAAGGCAGGAAACTGGGTACCTCTCTTAGTGGGGAATCTAGCCACCTGCAGTCCCGGTGTATTGTTTGTTTATTTTTGTTTATTTATTTTTGAGAAAGTGCTAGCTGGGCAGGGGCAGAGGGGGTCCAAAACAGGCTTTGCGCTGACATCAGTGAGACAACTCATGAACCATGAGATCTTGACCTGAGCCAAAGTTGGATTCTCAACTGATTGAACCACCCAAATGACCCTCCTCCACCATATTGTTTAATGAAGTAGACATATTGTGGAGAGCTGTGTGTATCCTGCCAGCCTCTGCCTGCGAGCTTCATTGAGCCTGTATTACGTGTTTTATATGGTGATTGTCTTCTCCCAATGTTCCACAATTATAAAACCTAAAGAAAAAAAAAAGGAGGAAACAAAGCCAAAACAATCCACATAAAGATAAATATACAGTATAGCAAAAAAAAATGTTCAAACAAGCCAGAAGTAATGATTTAAACTAGTGCAAGTGCAAATAACAGCTGTGAGACAATAGGAAACAACCATTAACATAATTAAACAAGCAAATAAATGACAACAACAAATCGGATTGGAAAGCAGTAATTTTAAACATTCTTAAGGTTAATAGTATGCTACAAATTAGATATGACTAAAATGTACCAAAAAACTCTATTTTGATGGTGATACCACTTAAGAAATGATGAAAATAATAAAAATCATAATGTAATTTCAGGACTAGTAATATTTAATGTATGCTCATTGTGGGTCACATGCTTTACAAACTATTTCAAATGTATCATCCTGTTTAACTTTCACAGTCACCCTATGATGATGTGGTCAGTTTGGGGCATATTTTTTATTTGTTTGGTTGGTTTTTTCGTTTCAAGTTTTTATTTGAATTCTATTTAGTTAACATATAGTATAATATTGGCTTCAGGAGTAAAGTTTAGTGATTCATCACTTACAAATAACACTCATTGCTCATCCCATCAAGTGCCTTCCTTAATGCCCATCACCCATTTAGCCCATCTTCACCCACCTCCCCTCTGGTAACCCTCATTTGTTCTCTATAGTTAAGAGTTTCTTATGGTTTGTTTGTACTCTCTTTTTCCCCCTTCCCAATGTTCATCTGTGTTGTTTCTTAAATTCCACATATGAATGAAATCATATGGTATTTGTCTTTCTCTGACTGACTTTTTTCACTTAGCATAATACACTCTAGCTCCATCCACGTCATTGTAAATGGCAAGATTTCATTCGTTTTGATGGCTGAGTAATATTCCATTGTATATATTTAGACATGGTCACTTCCGTCTTTGCCATTACATAGATGATAAACTGGACTTTAAAAGTATTTAGAGCTTTCACATGTATCAGAGAGGGAATACATGCCAAAGGTAAAACTCAAAACCCATGCTTTTAATGACTGTACCATGTCTACCTATATAGCTAATCTATTTACATCTGTAAATGCAAATAGAATAGGAGCGGGATCCTGAAGTTGGAGAGTAAGGAGGGATAAAGAGAGTGCTTTAGGAGTTACTAGCATTTCACAGTGTTTGTAGATGAAAATGCTCTAGCTCCATGTGATCACCATCAAATTATTCTCTAAATGCCATTTTTCATATATCCTGACTCCTACCATGAATTTCATGAATCAATAAAGTATGATGTTATGTTATAAAAAGGAAAAGCAAGATAGTTCCATGACTAATCCTGGCCTCAGAAAAGAGATACCTAATCTAAAATAGGATGAGTGCCTTCAAAAATATTGAAGATAATTCAGGAAAGAATAACTAATTTTAAGAATATGCAATACAAAATTAATTATGAAAAAGAAAGGACCACATGGCACCTATAAATTTACTTGTACTCCATGTTATTATCATAATTACCTGAAATGTTAGGCAGATGAGCTAGGCAACCATACCTTTGCAATAGGGTATGGTCTTTCTAAGATCGCTCTTCCCAAGCTAAGGCTCCACACATGTGGGGCAGTGCTGTGTGACTACAGGATTGCATCCAACAATTTTAGCAAGGATAATAGGACCTATGAGGAAAATTTCAGGGCTTGGGGTTTTAAAATGAACTGGAAAAAGAGAAGGTTAAGGAGGGACTTATTATTGTAGGGGGGTGACGTCCAACAGGTGTTCTCTTTTTCTAGTTGTTCAAGTGGAAGAGGAGACAGGCTTCAATTGTGGCAAGAAAAATTTAGATTTGACATCTGCTGAGTTGACAAAATGGCCTCTTTTTTTTTTGGAAATGGGAAAAAAAGAAGAAATCCATGAGTTAATGTTTCAGAGTATTATGAAAACAATTTCATAAAAGCTGAAAATCCAGTCACACCAGTACATTCTGCAAAAAAGAAACAAAAACATTGCCTTCTGCCTAACAGGTATTTTTTCTTACATCATCTGATTGTACGCTAAATAAATATTTTTGATCAAAGTATTAAAAATCAAAAGTTCCGTGTAAACATAGTTATAAGGTCCAACTTAATCACTGGAGTTAGCACAAATGTACTTAATACTATTTAGAGCGAGTTTCCACAATAAGTTTTTGGCCAAAAAAAAAAAAACATTCTAGAGAAACTCATACATTTTTATCTCGCCTATCCTTATCTTTTCTGCGTATACTAATGCTGCCTGTAACAATAAAATGTTTTCCATTCTTAGAATAAATTATGAATCTTTTCAGGCATCAGTGACTAGGTACAAATTGACTAAAATATCCAAAGCCACTTATTTTCTAAGGGCTCTAATGACTAGCTATCTTATCTTGGAATCCTGGATTCCTAAGGCATTTGAAAGAGCAACTGTATGAAATAATGAGTACTAAATGAATTAAAGCAAGAAACATAATAGCAATGGTCACTGGCTCTTCTGTCATGCATTACTTTGTTTGAAACTCTTAAGACCCTTTAACTGATATAACTATGTCATTCTTGTGTGTGTGTGTGTGTGTGTGTGTGTGTGTGTGTGTGTCCTGTTATTTTATCTGAATAAAAACTAAAATGTTTTCATTTTATTGGTCAATTTTAGAACTGTTAGTAATACAATCATTCCCATTTACATATCAAAGTCTCCAACTCCTGAAATGCAATCCTTGGAATCAAGGACTGCATGCTTATGCCCCTTACAGCCAATTTGCCTAAAGGTTGGTCTTCTGTGTTTGATTACTTCTACATATTTAAGGCACATGCGTTTTGAGAAGGCACACTACATATTTTTAGAATTTCATCACTCAAGGCCACAGCTGGTTAATACCAAACACCACTCATTTCCAAACTTTTAATGACCATCAAAGTACAATTCTGCACATCACAGAAACAATATTCTTCTGCTCAGTTAATGTGCAACAGGCAAAGATAAACAGACATAAGCAGGACTGAAACCAGGCAAAAATAAACAAAAACAAAACAAAACAAAACAAAACAAAACAAGGTGCTACATCTCAGCTACTGGAAAGTGCTAGCAATAGGGGTGCAGCAAATATTCCTTCAATTGTCTTCTTCCTACCCTTTTATAAGAAACAGCATAGCAAAACAGTGTGAATAGTCAAACATCTGCCTTCCAAAATTTCAACACTACTAAAAATCTGTGGAGGCTAAAATTCATTAAATAGCCTTGCACTGAGGAAGTGCTGATAGCAACAGTGTAGGCTAAATTCCACTCTTTTCCTCACCCCTTCTCCACGGCCCATTTCCCCCACTAGTACACATTTGCCCGAATGTAATAATGTCAGTGCAGGGACAGCATGGGAACTAATGTTGAGACTAATCTTTACAGCCCTTGAAATAACCAAAGTAGTAACAAACCCCATATACTTTCTTTAAAAGGTTTGGAACAAACACTGTGCACTAAAACTCTCCAGTTTGCAAATGTCTTAGCTGTCCATGGTTTTCATACAAGAACCAAAAGCAAACGCTTGGTTCTAAGAATAAAAATAGTTTCTTAACAAAGGAAGTATAGAAGCAATTCAAACTGCCTATCTAGGTCGAAGTTAAGTTCCTAAGAGATGGTTCCCATATGCAGGGGAAAATGCTTTGCCTGCTTTTGCATTTGCTTGGCACTTGGGGCCTATATATTACTTCATATACCTGGATGCAATGGCAGTTAGCACATAGTTATAATGGTGGAGAGAGGTGGTATTGTAATAGGTATAATCTGAGTGTTAGCAAATGTCATATAATCATTATTTTCTAGGATTTACCAAGCCAAGATAAGAAGAAAGTTAAAGGGTATGACTTTACAAAGTATGTCCTATATAATACTCTCTACAGCCTGAGATATATTGGGAGGAAAGGAAAATTCATTCCATTAAAATTCACACTTCTAACAGTCAAGACTGTTTTTCTTATAATACTAAAAGTTGCTTCATACATATGGGCTCCTATCTTAGAGTCAAAGGAATTTTGAAATTTCTCTGGTTGGGAATTCCGCTACACTAATTTTTCAATTAAAATATGTCTTCAATGTCACAAAATGCTATAATTCCTACTTTAGACTATATCTGTTATCAAATGATTACATGAAGATAACTTAGTCACATCTACTTACAGCTCAATCTCATAGTCCATTGAGAGTGTGAAGTAAAACACAACCTTCAAATGATATCACAGTGGCATATGTTCTCTTTTGAAAGACCATTCACATTTATCTTATTTCATTTTCACATTTATTCAGTGAGGTAACTGTTTTTTATGGCATCATATTTTATGCATTTTGGCTGACTCATGCCATCTGTCATGTGTAAAAACTTAGAATCTGACAATGATGGCTATATCGACTCTGATGATGGCTGACCCTTAAGCACTCATTAAGACTGTGTCCTTGTATGAACTAAATTCATGGACATACTCTAGCCTTCAGACTTTTCCCATAATACCATGCTGACTACACTTACGGGGTAGGTAAACAGCCAAAAAGCTACCACATGAGAATTATTATCCAGTCTAGGTCAGGGTAACGGTTCATGGATGACTGGTATTTCAAGAAACCAGAGCTATGGCGGAGGTAATATTAAATACGGATTTAAACACCTGACATCTCCAAGATGATAAAAGATTATTCTGAGTCTATCTTGCCTTTCTCTTCCAAATTATATACCATTCCTCATTATTTGAATTAAATAGCTACAAAGACTGAATTTACTAGGGACAGCGAAAGGTCAATAGCATAACATTTAGAGTCTCAATGCATATTATTCTACATACAAAATAACCAAGAAATGGAATAAAAGGAAATAGAGGGAATAAATTAAAAAAATAGGTTACTAATAAGTCTGATTTATGCTCTTACAGGGACCAAAAATGGCTGGAAATGACATAATAGTAAAATGGCACCTAGGTTGTCAGGCACAGTGCCTATGAAATCCGATACAGCTAATGATACTGAGCAAGTAGGAAGAGAAGCCATGAAGAGAAGGTGGCTGTTTTTATACTAGGCTATCTCATTAACTCAGTGATTTTGCTTAGAAAGGAAAAAAAAACCTAGTTTTATATCATTTAGAAAAACAATAATCTTATTTACCTTCCAATCTGTTACTGTCATTGGATATAGCCTGAGAAAAGAAACAAAGCTTTAACAGAATTATCTTTATTAACCAGTTAAAAAAACAAATAGGAGTGAGGAGAAAGGGGAAAAGGAACAGTGCAGACTGATCCCCAACACATTAGCATTATTCAACACTTATTGGTATTTTCTAACAATAAGCTGAATGTAATGTAAGCTGTTAATACCAATATGCTCAGTGCCTGTCCATAAATCTTACTCCTTGGACTCAGGTGCCCATGTGCTCTCAGGAGAGTGTCTATCAGACCATCACAAGCACATGATCGTGGGGTCATCATGTTTCCATGCAGGTTCTGATGCAGGAGGTCCGGGCTGTATGCCTATGCTGTTGATCAAGGGACTATACTGAGTAGTAGCACTTCAGGCAAACCTGTATTAACTTTACTGACTTAACTTCCTTTCTCATAATAGGTTTAAATGAAGAGATTAAATATTTTTCTTAAGCTTCTAATGAAGACTTACATTCTCAAAGAGGAAGATCCCCAATCTTAGCAGATAATATCAAAATGATTTATGCCACAATGAAACCATGCTATAAAAAACCCGTGTCTCTGCAGTATCTTCAGGATAGACAATAAGCAGAATGAAAGACTGTTTCACAATGGACTCTTCAAACAAAAGTAATGAAATCATGGAACTGAAGGCTTTCTCCCTGTGCACGGCAGGGCCACAGAAGTACAATTTTTTTCAAGTAAGTTTTAGTGGTAACTAGTTTTCCAATGAAACCTCTTATCCCTCTCTATAGTCAATATCTAAATATGTGAAACATTTAAGTGGGAAAGAGAACCACTTTCCTCAGACACGGTGCATTCGTAATGATGGTAAGAACCCTCTAAGTACCTCTGGGAAAGCCCTCTGGTTCAAAAGCAACTTTTCCTGGAGAAATGTCCTGTTGCCTTAAACCAGATCTGAGACTAAGCCTAATACATAAAGCAAACCACAAAATGTGTCTTTGTTCATCAATACTGGTTTTCAGCTCAATTAACTCTGTCCCTTCCAGCCCATTGACTACATTGCCAACAGTGATTTTGCTTAAATATCACATTTCTGATGTTACCCTCCTGCCCAGTAAAACCTTAAGTGCTTTCTACTGCTTTAGAAAACACCATTTTCAAGATTTGAAATTAAGCACACATTCTAATTTGCTCTCTGATACAAATCTCTTGACAATTCCATTTTATTTTCACCAACTCCAAAACAGGGACATACAATTAAGTTGAAAGAACTTTAGAAGAAACCGGTTAAACAAGATGAGGTTTTTGTCAAAATGATGATTTGGTAAGAAACGAACGGTAAGTCACTTTTTTTCTCATAAACTAGTTACCTAGAACCATCACTGAGAAATTTTATAATCTCTGTCACCTTCTTAGTTTGGATATTTTGGTGGATTTTATACTGGTTTGATTTCTCAATTTTATTTTTATTCAAACATTATTAATTTCCTTATACTAGTCATATTGTTAGTTTATAAGTCAATAATTTGCTATATGCAAGAGTTATAAAATTCATTAATAATAATAACATAAAAATGCATACATTTAAACAAATATTAATGCATTATTGGAGCATGTAGGTTGAAAAAAATTGTAGAGAATGGAGGGAAGTGTTGTGTAAGATGATCCTTCCAAATAACAGACCCTTTACTCTAATCTTATTTTTTATTACCTGGTTTATTGATTCAATTCCAATATTGTTATCATTGCAATTGAAAACTATAAAATAAATAAAATAAAATACCATGGTTATATTATAAGGAAATTGGCAAATATAATAAAAATATTAAAAGTTATAAAGCTCTTCATACAAACTCAACCATAATCTATACCTACTTATATTATACACTCCCAAATTTGTTTCTATGCACACATATGCGAATTTACAAAATGGAGTGTTGCTTTGTCCCAGGCACTGTGCTAAATACTTTACTTATAGAAACTCAGATAACCTTCACAGTAACTTCAAGGGGTAGGTATTATCTCCATTTTTCAGATGAAACAACTGAGGTTTAAAGAAGCTGCAAATTATCCCATTGCATTTTGTCATCATTTATATAGCTAATTCCCTATTTTTTGGAGATTCATATCTTAAAATAAATCTTCATTACTATAAACAGTTCAGAATAATAATAATTGTCCCCCAAATAATTTTAAATAAAATATTAACAAAACACCCCAAAAAACTTATTATTACAGTTTTACCAGTTCTTGGATCAATGCTCACATTTCTACCTCTTTAGCCTCATTTTATCCAGCACAATATTGCCCCTTTAATATTATAGCTAAGCACCCTGTTTTCTTATTTAGTTGCCACAATTCTGTAAAGCAGCCACATTATCCCCATTTTACAGAGGAGAAAAACCACGGGTCAGCGAGGTTAAGTAGTATGTCCAAGGTCATAGTGCCAGTATAAAGTGCACTCAGAATACAAACTCATGTCTGCCTCACTGAACATGCTGTCAGCTAGCATGTCGAATTACTTCTCACTCTACTGAAATCTTTAAATAACAGAGACAGCAAATATCAGCAAAGTGACACTCTGCCTCCTTCATTTTGAACTCCAATCCCTCTAAAGCCCCTACTGAGACAATGTCTGTGTCCTCTAAACCCTTAAGGAAACCTATCACCTATAACTATTAATTGAACTGGGTTATTAAGTTTATTTTAATTTTTCTCTCATCCATAGGCTCAGTAATTATTCAAGTAGCTATGAAGATGAAGGAATTAATGAAATTCACTATTACCCTTAGATTATTTTGATCATAAAAATGCAGATTTCATGCCTTTAAGAATTTCATTTTCTTTTAAGTAAAAAGAAAGATATAAGGCAATTTCATTAATAAAATTTATTTTCTATTGAATTTTATGTTACTTGTTAAGTAGCAACTCCTTCATGCTTTTTTAAAAAGACTTTTTTCTCAAAAATTAATTTTTCCACAGCCCTTGCTTTGTATTTTTTCTTTCTTACAATTTACAAACAACCTGTAAAGTGTCTTCTGGAGGTGCCTCTGTAAAAAGAACATAACAAGAATTTTTTAAGAGCCAATATATTTATTGTTTATAGTTTTGAATTTTAAAAGTTCATTGTAAAATTTTATAAAAGGAAATTTTTTATTCTTTTACGTTTTTATTTTGGGAAATTTCAACCACATATAAAAATAGAGAATAATATAATTTAATTAATTTTCATTTATCCATCACTCAGTTTCAACTAGTATCAACAATGGGTTAAAGTTTCTCCATGTGTATCCCAATCCATTTTTTTTGAGAAATTATTATTTAATCTACAATTTTTGCAGTTGATAGATATGAGTGAACTATTTATGTCCATTTCTCTCTATTTTTTCCCTTTCTTGCTTTTTATTGAATTAAATTTTCCAGTTCCTTATCATGTATATTTTGTATGTTATATTTTATATTACCATTCTTTCAGTAATTGCTACAAAAATCTATCATTTTTTAAGAAATTAACAAAGCCTACAACTAACAATATTTCTATCCTGCAATTGAGTACAAGGACCTTTAAAAGCTTTAACTCCTGGGGCACCTGGGTGGCTCAGTCGGTTAAGTATCCAACTTACGCTCAGGTCATAATCTCGCAGTTTGTGGGTTTGAGCCCCACATTGGGCTACGTGCTGATAGCTCAGCCCTGGATCCTGCTTTGGATTTTATGTCTCCCTCTCTCTCTGCCTCTTCTCTGCTCATACTGTGTCTCTCTCTCTCTAAAAAATAAACAAACATAAAAACAAATTTAAAAAAATGTTTAATTCCTGTATCCTAACCCAGATGCTATTGTTGTCTAGTATTGTATTTTCACTTTATTTCATACCACAGGTAATTATTATTTTTAATGTTCAGACTCAATGGCTATAATATATTGATAGCTTGTTGTTTCTTCCTTTTTTTCTATCCCTTCCTTCTCAGTACAATTACTACCTGAAAGTAGTGCTTTGTTCATGTTCTGAGTCATGATCTGGGAGTGATAATTTCTTGCATTTTTACTTTGAAAATCCTTCTACGTCACACTCACTCTTAAATGATAGCTTCACTGGGCATAGACTTCTTTGTTTCCAGTTTTGTTGCCTTTTTAAAATATGAAGGTAGGGACACCTAGGTGACTTAGTCAGTGTAAGTGTCTGACTCTTGGTTTTGGCTCAGGTCACTATCTCACAGCTTCATGGGTTGAGCCTTGCATTGGGCTCTGCACTGGCAGCATAGAGCCTGCTTGGGATTCTCTCTCTCTCTCTCTCTCTCTCTCTCTCTCTCTCTCTCGCTGTCTCTGCCACTTTCCTGCTCATGCTGTCTTTGTCTCTTTCAAAATAAATAAAATAGGGGCACTTGTACCCCAATGTTTATAGCAGCACTCTCAACAATAGCCAAATTATGGAAAGAGCCTAAATGTCCATCAACTGATGACTGGATAAAGAAATTGTGGTTTATATACACAATGGAGTACTATGTGGCAATGAGAAAGAACGAAATATGGCCCTTTGTAGCAACGTGGATGGAACTGGAGAGTGTTAGGCTAAGGGAAATAAGCCATACAGAGAAAGACAGATACCATATGGTTTCACTCTTATGTGGATCCTGAGAAACTTAACAGAAACCCATGGGGGAGGGGAAGGAAAAAAAAAAGAGGTTAGAGTGGGAGAGAGCCAAAGCATAAGAGACTCTTAAAGACTGAGAACAAACTGAGGGTTGATGGGGGACGGGAGGAAGGGGAGGGTGGGTGATGGGTATTGAGGAGGGCACCTTTTGGGATGAGCACTGGGTGTTGTATGGAAACCAGTTTGACAATAAACTTCATATATTGGGAAAAAAAGGGAAAAAACACACACAAAAAACCAAAATAAATAAAATAAACTCTAAAAAATAAGTAAAATATGATGATATAATAATACTGTGCTCTGGACTGTGAAAGTATCACTACAAAATAATTTGAGGCTTGCTTTTACCAAAAGCCTCAAGGATTTCCATGGTGCAGAAAGAGATTTTATAGTAAATTCTTAAGGTTTTGATTCTATGCAATTTAACAATGTCAGACTCTACAGTTTCACATAACACAGCCTGTAATTTTGATTTCTTACAGGTGACGCTTCAATGACCAGAGTTCCAATATGCTTTCCTGCTTTTCTCTAGTGGGTGGCCCAAATTCCACACCACAAAAAGGCCCAGAGTGAGTCTCCTGTACTGGAATGGCTACCAGAACCTCCATCCCAATGGCCTTATCTGATTCGAAGCCATGAGGGGCTACTGCATTCTGACAGGTTTCCCTGAGCACTCCAGCCTTAATTTCTCTGCACTTTTGGCATACAGAGATTTATTTTCTTTCCTTATTCCTTTAGCTATGGATCTTCTAATTTTTTAAAGTTTATTTAGTTGTTTTGAGAGAGAGAGAGAGAGTGAGAAAGGGAGGGGCAGAGAGAAAGAGAGAGAGAAACAGGATCCCAAGCAGGCTCTGTTCTGCCAGCACAGAGTCTGACCCAAGGCTTGAACTCACGAACCTTGAGATCGTGAATTGAGCTAAAATCAAGAGTCAGATGCTTAACCGACTGAGCCACCCAGCATTTAGCTATGAATTTTTTAACAGCTTTATTGAGATATGACCGAAATACTACATATTGCACATATTTAAACATATAGTTTGATATGTATTTATGACTGTGCATGTTTGTGTGCATTTGTATGTGTGTATAGTGGTATCTTGTTGTGGGATTATTTTTTAATTATTATTTTTTTAATAACTTAAGACAGGGGCACCTGGGTAGCTCAGTCGGTTAAGCATCGGACTCTTGATTTCAGCTCAGGTCATGATCTCATGATTCATGAGACTGACCCCAGCAGCGGGCTCTGGGCTAAGCATGGAGCCTGTTTGGGATTGTCTCTCTCGGCTTCTCTCTCTCATTCTCAAAATAATAAGTAAATGTTTTAAAAGAAATAAATAACTTAATATATGATTGATATATAATAAACTGCACATATTTAGAATATACATTTAAAAAGCCTCGATAGGGGCGCCTGGGTGGCGCAGTCGGTCAAGCATCCGGCTTCAGCCAGGTCACGATCTCACGGTCCGGGAGTTCGAGCCCCACGTCAGGCTCTGGGCTGATGGCTCGGAGCCTGGAGCCTGTTTCCGATTCTGTGTCTCTCTCTCTGCCCCTCCCCCGTTCATGCTCTGTCTCTCTGTCCCAAAAATAAATAAACGTTGAAAAAAAAATTAAAAATAAATAAAAATAAAAAAAATAAAAAGCCTCGATATGTACATACACTCATGAAAATATCATCACCATCAAAATAATGAACATATCTATCCTCCCCCAAATTTCTTCTTTCCCTTTGTAATCACTCCCGCCAGGGCTCTAAGCAATCACTGATCTGTTCTGTCAGTTGAGGTAAGTTTGAATATTGTAGAATTTTATATAAATGTAGTGATATACAATGTATTCTTTTCTGTCTGGATTCTTTTATTCAGCATAATTGTTTTGAGATTCATTCTTATTGTTGCTTGGATAATTCAACAGCTTATTATTTTTTATTGCTTAGTAGTATTATTACAATATACCACAATTTGTTTATCCAGTTACCTGCTGATGGATGTTTGAGTTGTTTCCAATTTTTTACCTATTACCAATAAAGCTTCTAGGAACATCCATGGAGAAGTCTTTGTATCCTTTCTTTATTCCTAGGTAGATACCTAGGAGTGGAATGACTCTGTCATAGAGTATTTGCATATTTATAAGTGAATGTATAACTTTTTAAGAAACTGTCAAACTGTCTTCCAAAGTGCCTATATCTATTTTACATTTCTACCAGGAGTATATGAGAAATTCAGTAGTTCAACATCATTGCCTACAGGAGGTATGGTCAAACTTCACTATCTTTTCATAAGTTTAATTCCCATCCATATGTCTTCTTTGGTGAAGTGTCACTTCAAATCTTTTGCCAATTTCTTTGTTGGGTTTTAGTTTTCTTATTATTGATCTTATTTACCTGGACATAAGTCCTTTATCAGAAATTTTCTCTCAGTTCACAACAAGTCTTTTTATTTTTTTCAACAGTGCTTTGGAAGAACAAAGCTTTTAAATTTGATAAACTATAGCATCAATTTTTTCTTTTATGGATCATATTCTTGGTGTCATATTTAAGAAATAAATGCCTAACTAAAGCTTCCAAAGATTTTTGCCTAATAAATTTATATTGTTTTAGGTATTTAAATATACAATGGATTTTTTTTTACATAGGAGTATACAATTGTTCACTTGTTGAAAAGACTCTCATTTCTGCACTGAATTTCTTGTGCATTGCCCCAGATCAGTTGTCTGTATATGTGTGGATCTATTTCTGAACGGTGTTCTCTTTTATTGATCCATTTGCCTACCTTGATGCCATTACCACCTGTCTGATTACTATAGCTTTAAAAGTCTTGAAATCAGAAAATGTGAACCCTCAAACTTTGTTCTTTTTCAAAGTTGTTTTGTCAATTTCTATTAAAAAGACTGCAGAGATTTGGATAGGTCTTGCTTTGAATCTGTATATCAATTTGGGAAAAACTGAAATTTTAACAATATTGAGTCTTCCAAGACAGGAACAAGGTATATCTTTCCACTAGTAACTTTAAATTTCTCTCTACAATGTTTTGTAGTTTTCAGTTTACAGATATTGCTTTCTTATAACTATTTTTTTTCTATTTTGATATTAGGTTAATGTTGGCTTTATTAAATGAATTAGGGAAAAGTCTGTGTAGAATTGTTATTATTTTGTCCTTAAATGTTGACAAAATTCTCCTCTGAAGCCACCTTGGATTGAAATTATCCTGTGGAAATTAATTTCTTGAATAGATATAGTACTATTCAAATGATCTATTTTTTCTTGAGTCAACATTTGTAGTTTGTGTCATCCAAACAATTCATCTGAACAAATAATCATAATATTGTTCTTCAATATCTGTAAAATCTCTGGTGTTCAACTTCTCCATTCCAGATGTGAATACTTTGTGTGTTCTCTCTCTCTCTCTCTCTCTCTCTCTCTCGTAGTCTGGCTAGAAGTTTAACAATTTTAATGATATTCTCAAATATTTTATATTCTCAAAGAAGTTTCTGGCTGCACTGAGTTACGCTATTGCTTTTGTTTTCTATTACATTGATATTGGCTGCATCATTTCCTCTCTCATCTTTTGTTTGTGTCTTCAGGTGGAAACTGAGGTGATTAATTCGAAACTTCAGTGCTATAAATTTCCCTTTTGTATTGCTTTCCATTTTGTAGTGGTATTCCATAAATGTGAGATCTTATGTTTTCATTTTCTTAGTTAAAAATAATTGCTAATCATCTTGGGTTTTCACTTTTTCGTTAAAAATAATTTCTAATTTTTTATTCCGTTTCTTTGACACATCAGTTATTTAGAAGTGTGTTATTTAATTTCCTCCCATTTGGGGATGTGTCAGATGTATTTCCAACTTAACTCATTCTAATTTGTTTCTAATTTAATTCTACCATGGTCAGAGAATGTTCTTTGTATCACCCTAGTACTTTTCTATTTATTGAGAATTGTTTTATATAGTAGATATGGTCTATATTAGGAAGTATCCCATGTTCACAGAAAATGTGTATTCTGTTGTTATCAGGTAAAGTGTTTTATAAATATCAATTAAGTCAGGTTGACGATGGTGTTATTCCAGTTTCCTATATACTTGCTGATTTTCTGATTATTTGTTCTATCAATTATTCAGGAGGGATATTAAAATATCCAACAATTATTATGGATCTTTTTTTTGTTGCAGTTCCATTAGTTGTTGTTTCATGTATTTTGAAGCTCTATTTTAGGAACATAAACCCTAAGATTATGGTATGTCTTCTTCATGAATTGACCACTTTATAAAATAGCTTCTTAACCCCAGCAATACTCTCTGCTCTAAAATTTATTTTATTTAATAGTAACATGGACTCCAGCTTTATTTTTACTAGTGTTCATACTAATAAATTTCCCCCATCCTTTTCCTTTTTACTTGCTTGTTTTTTTTATGCTTGCAGCTTGTTTCTTGTAGCAGCATGTAGATGGGCCTTCTTTTTTCGTCCAATCTGACAAAGTCTATCTTTTAATTGGGGTGTTTAGATCATTTTTGATATGGTTAATTTCACTCTATGATCTAGCTATTTCTTTTCTATTTGTTCCCTTCATTCTTTGCCCTCTTTTCTGCCTTATTTTTTAATAGCTGGATTATTTTTATAATTTCAATTTATCTCCTTTATTGACTTATTGGCCATGACTATTATTTCTGTGGTTATTTTAGGATTTATAGAACTTACTGCAGTATACATTTTAGTAATTTCAAACTCCTCATAAATATAAAAACCTTAAAATTATATTCTATTTCTCTCTTCCCACAGTATGTTGTTTCATATATTTTATTCATATGCTATATCTTCATATTATACTGTTGTTATTTTTGTTTAAACAATTATCTTTAAAGAGACTTTTTTCAATCTTATATATTTAGTCATGTAGTTTCCATGTCTGATAATTTTCATTCCCTTGTATATATCTGTATCTTCATCTGGAGTAATTTTCTTTCTGTCTGGAGAATTTCTTTGAACATTTCTTACAGCGTGAACCTCCTGGTAATTAATTCTTTCAGGTTTGGATACCAAAAATAGTCTTCATTTCACCTTTGCTTTTGAAAGCTATTTTAGCTACATATAAATTTCTAGGTTCCTAGTCCCTGAATAGTAACTTGGACATTCTTTCAAGGCAGTGTCCTTGGGCTATCATATGACTCACCTCATTTGTGTTCTATATCTCACTGATCACTCTCCTTTGACTGATGTCTACTGTCAAAAATCTTCTTTTCTCGGGCGCCTGGGTGGCTCAGTCAGTTAAGCAGCCAACTTCACCTCAGGTCATGATCTCACCATTGGACCCCCGTCAGGCTCTGCACTGACAGCTCAGAGCCTGGAGCCTGCTTTGGATTCTGTGTCTCCCTCTCTCTCTCTCTGCCCCTCCCCTGCTCATGCTCTGTCTCTCTCTGTCTTTCAAAAATAAATAAACATTAAAAATTTTAAAAATACATAAAATAATAAGTAAAGTTTCTTTTCTTTCTTTTTTTCATTTTTGGCGGTTTTACATTGGAG